>NW_021261935.1:0-1255 GCF_002162155.2 Triticum dicoccoides
TATATGGATATGGATCGGTGGTGGTATATGGGCACGGATTGGTGGTGGTATATGGATACGGATTCGGAGCGGTGGCGGATAAGCGGTGGTGGTAGATGGCAGGGGCGATGATGATGGTGCGGCGGCGGCGTGACAACTTATGACCAGAACTCGAAACTCTAAAAGACTAGACGCTAAGACCAGCAACTAGACCGACGATGCAACCGCAAATTCAACAAAGCAAAACCCTAAAAAGATTATGCAAAGGCTCAGATTGGTTCGGATATGATGAACTAACCCTAATTTTTTTTGTGTGGCTTTTTCGTGGACTGTAGGTATGAAGAACAGACTCGATCTAAACTACGAAAAACTGTAAAATCTCACCGAGCAACCTGGAAATCTGATACCACTTGATAGAGGCAAAGGTGTCCCGTCTTTCGATGAGATGGTGGATTTCGCTTTGGTGGAAGTCAACTTTGACGATCCGACTACGAACGTGCGAGGACGTCGCGCCTTAGCAATCGCTAAACCAACTCCGAGAGGTTATTGACCACGCCGGGGCACGATCAACCTGACCACGAGGGTCTGTTTCCTGCGAGCAAACGAAGAACAAGCAAGAAACTAAGATTGCAATCTGGATATTGCGAATATAAGATGAAAGCTTTATTGATCAAGGTGGGGTTCTGTGACGCCTTTGTCTGGTCGTTGAACACAAACGAAGTACGCGAAGTTGCAGCTATGGCGAACTTTTAATCTAAACAAAACCCAAAGTCTAAACGATGCCCTAAGGGCAGTATATATGGAGGAAGAGGGGGGAATTTCGTGGCCCTTGGTGGAGGGGTCCGAAATCAACCCTATCTCTTGTTTCCCCACACATACGGACTCTAAAAATAGCCTATACTTATGTATTTCGAAATTACATGGGCCTGGCCCAATAATAAGGTGACGTAGCACCTAAAATAGCCTCGGGACGAAATTTATGAAGTGGCATCTTGTATATTTCGTCCAAGGCTTCATGCACCCATTATGGTGGCTTCAAAGTCCTGAAATCATCACTTGTAACTCCGTTCTTGTTCCCCTTGCGCATGCCATCATCTCCATGCTTGTTCTTGCTCCAATGTTCATCCTTCTCCAAGCTAGGCCCTTCATTTGTAAGCAAAACAAATGTATCCAATTTAGGCAGCATCATATTCTCATGAACATTAGAATCATTACCAAGAAACGAAAGTACCTGGTAATTTAGTTGGCGTGCACGAGCTCTAGTAATTGGTCCAGT
>NW_021261936.1:0-1317 GCF_002162155.2 Triticum dicoccoides
AGCAAAAATGAGCTGCATTTTCAAAAATACAGAAAAAGTTAGCAGCAGCGCTTTTCAAAAGAAAGGCTACTGCTACTTACTATTATCAGTAGCTCTTTCCCAAAAAGGCGCTACTGCTAACTAGGTATAGCAGTAGCGCTTGCTTTCCATCGCTACTGCTACCAGTTAGCTGTAGCGCCTTAGTGGTAGCGCTTGTACAAGCACTACTGCTAGCTATAAAACAAGCACTACTACTAGGGCTTTCCCTAGTAGTGTCTTATGATTCTAAAAAAGTGATTGGAATTATCATTGATCAAACTTATGCACTATGTTAGCATTCACACTTCATAAATTATTTCTTTTATCATTTACCTACTCGAGAACGAGCAGGAATTAAGCTTCGGGATGTTGATACATCTCCAACGCATCTATAATTTATGAAGTATCCATGCCATGTTTACAATAATTATATATGGTTTTGATACGTTTTGAATGGAACTAACCCGGACTGACGCTATTTTCAGCAGAATTACCTTGGTGTTGTATTTTGTGTAGAAATAAAAGTTTTCAGAATGGGCTGACAATTTATGTGGATCTTTTGGGGACTAAAAGAGACCACCGAAGCTTCGAGGAAGGACAAGCGACAAGCCTGGGGGTGCACGCTCCCCCCAGGGCGCGCCGAGCAGGCTTGTCACTCCCTCATGGGCCCCCTTGACGTGAAACCAATGCCAAAAATTCCTATAAATACAAAAATCCCCAGAACATGACCTAGAACTTCCGCTCCGCCACCGCAAGCCTCTGTACTGAAGCGATCTCATCTGGAGGCCTTCTCTAGCACCCTGCCATAGGGGGAAATCATCACCGGAGGCCATCATCATCATCCCGGTGGTCTCCATGACAAGGAGGGAGTAGTTCACTCTCGAGGCTGAGGGTATGTACCAGTAGCTATGTGTTTGATCTCTCTCTCTCTCTCTCTCTCTCTATCTCTCTCTCTCGTGTTATTGATTTGGCACGATCTTTATGCACCGCAAGCTTAGTTAATATAGTTAGATCATATGGTGTTTCTCCCTTTGTATCTTGTTGTGATGAATTGAGTTTTACCTTTGAGGTTTCACTATTATCGGATTGAATACTTTTTGGATTTGAGAACATTTGATGTGTGTCTTGCATGTGGATACCCATGGTGACAATGGGGTGTTCTATTGATTCACTTGATATATGTTTTGGCAATCAACTTGCGGATTCCCGCGGTGATATTGGGGTAATATATGCATAGGGGTTGATGCACATTTTCATCCTACTTTCTCCGGTAGAAACCTTGGGGCACTCTTTGAAGTT
>NW_021261937.1:0-896 GCF_002162155.2 Triticum dicoccoides
GCTGACGTCGTGCTGACGTCATGCTGGCGCAATATATATATTTCTGGATTTAAATTAAATCAGGAAATTCCAGAATATAATTCAAACTTCAAAAATTCATAACTTTTATTCTGTAACTCCAAATCAGACAAATTATATATGAAAAATGATCAGAAAAATCCAATCTATCCATCTGTACTATTTTCATGCATGATCAAACAAGTTAAATTGATGTTTAAAGCAGAATAAGGAAAAGCACTTTAAAAGGCCATGTTTGAGTTTGAAATTTGAATCTTTGATTCAAATTGGTTCAAACCCTTCTGGTTTTAGTTGCATTAGCCCAACACACTCATATTGCCATGTTTCATGCATGCATCATATTGTTGCACATTGTTTGGTGGTGGTTGAGTATCGGTGTCCTTTGCGACAGGTTCTGCCTCCGAGGAGTACCGTGATTACCCTAACGAAGAACCGTATCAGTGCATCGAACCATCAGGCAAGGAACCAACCATTTGATCATATCGATACAATCCCATGTTCTCGCTCCTGCTCTCTTTTACTGCATTAAGACAACGCGTTTCAAACTGCTGTGTGCTACGGTAGTTGAACCCATTTCCTCTGCATGACCTGTCATTGCCACAGTAACTACATGAAACCCACTAGCATGTGTAGGAGTTGTTTGAGCCATATGTATGTGTTGTTCCTACCTTGCTATGCCTGCTATGCTTAGAGTCGTGTCAGGTCTGGTTCATCTGGGTGATGGGCTAGAGTGAAATGATTATGTCGGTAATGAGAGTGGTGTGGTGAACACGATTTGGTAAAGGTATCCATGAGAGGCCATGTAGGAGTACATGGTGGGTTGTTTCATTGAAGCCGACCTTAAGCACTGAGATCTGTATGTGTGATTTAAGATACAG
>NW_021261938.1:0-1231 GCF_002162155.2 Triticum dicoccoides
ACTGCAAGCGACTCTTTTGAGGTGGCGCACACGAGTCCACATATTCACCATATCAATACACCACTATGGATCCGCTCCCGTCTCCCTACGAGAACGCCATCCATAGCACTCACGCTTATCTTGTGCATTTTAAAGTATCCACTTTCACTTGTCTATGAACTGATATAAGCAATCCAGAAGTCCTTTTCCGCGGACACGGCTATTCGAATAGATGATGTTAACCCTGCAGGGGTGTACTTCTTCATACATGTTTCCACCACTTAGCGTCTGCACACGACATGTGCTCGGCAGACTTCAAGCGAAAGCCGACGTGGGTGTAGACCACGACCTACCTAAACACTCAAGTCTCTAGTCCAGGTTTATCGCCTATTCGGGTTCCATCCATGAGGAGATCCGGCCGGAGTTTCGCTCACAGCCCCAAACGATGTGAACAGGGTTCCCGAGATACCAAACGGGCATCCGGTACACCGTGCCACGTACCTACCGCATCACAGCCCACCCCTACGGTCAGCGCTGTCCACGGCCTCCAGTAAGCTACAAACACCAGAAACTACTTGCAACTCCTAGACAGAGGACTAGGGTGAATAAGCAGTCGAGCGGGGTCATATTTCAGGGCCCAATGCATGGTAGTAGCTGAATCATGGATCACAAACACAGAACTCAGTTCCTGAGGACGGCTGCAATGAGACAACCCACCATGTACTCCTACATGGCCTCTCACCGCTACCTTTACCAAATCGTGTTCACGCACTTAGCTCACACACAGTAGGACATGTTCACACGCCTCTGATTCATCCCCGATGAATCAGACCTGACTCAACTCTAAGCAGTAGCAGGCATGACAAACAAGCATGAATGAGTAGGCACAACAGGGCTCAAACAATTCCTACTCATACTAGTGGGTTTCATCTATTTACTGTGGAATGACAGGTCATGCAAAGGATAAAGGGGTTCAGCTACCGCAGCAAGTAACAGATGAATCGTTGTTGTCCTAATGCAGTAAAAGAGAGCAGGAGCGAGAGAGTAGGATTGTATCGGAATGAACAAGGGGGTTTTGCTTGCCTGGCACTTTTGAAGATAACATTGAGTCTTCATCAGTGTCAACGATCACATCATCGGTATCATGTCTATCGAGAGGGGACAAATACCGGCAACACAGAAGGGAACACAATCAATGCAATGCACAATATGATGCATGATCATGACATGGCAAAATGAATGTGTTTTGAGC
>NW_021261939.1:0-1511 GCF_002162155.2 Triticum dicoccoides
AAAAAAAAACTACTGGATCATTCCTCAAATTATCCAAAACTATAAAAGAAAGGTTCCAAAAACCAAAGCTAATAGCCTGGCTTATAAAAGGCGGCCATTTTAGGTGATAGTGCGGTAGGTCTGGGACTAAGCGATTTATAGTAAAATTGCGAACGGTTGACCTGTTATTGCGCGCGTGAACTATCGGTGATATTATCAACTGCTAATACAACACATGCCAATTACGAGGCTCGGATGATTTATCTTCCTTCGCCGTGCTTGTCAAAAATGCTGAACCCTTGGATTTTTGACTGGGGCCACGTGAGCATGTTGAGTGGTGACTGACCAAGCATGGGCCAAGGGAAAAACACGTTTTGCTCATAATAGGTTCATTGTGTTAAACTTTTTTGAAAGGGTCATTATGGGATGTTTGGCCCCTCCTGAAGTCATCAACCTAGTTTCGGAGCACACGCAAGGACCAAGATGCAAGGTCAGGATGAAGAGGCGTTTTGTGTTTCATGTGCAGCTGATTCGAGGCTCCGGAAGTTTTTCCCCTTTCAAGCCTGTGTGAAGTAACATTGTTTGAATTAACTAATGGTAGTTTGATATTGTAATTTATCAAAGTTAGTATTGCAACCCGTGTAAAATGTAATCCTACATGGAGAATACAAATACCACCATATGGCTTTGGCTTCAAGTTTCGTAAATATTTTGACCACAACTGAAAACACTAAGATTCATTAATGAAGGCGGTTGGTCCCTGTTTAGACATGAATGATGTAGTTGCTTAATCTTTGTATTAGATAACCCCTCGTACATATGGTGTAACTCCTCCTAATATTCTGATCAAGCTCCGCCACTTCCCTAGCATGACCAGGTATATTTAGTTGAAATTTCATGGAAAGTGAAAACCACGGGAGTAGCTTGCTAGTTTATAGTGACTAGATGACCTGTTGCGCCCATGGCGCAAAGGCCGAATGTAAGCCAATTGGTGTAAGAGTGTGCATTAACATATTGTTGTTCAAAAAGAATAGCTCATATACTATATGCAGTAAGTACATAAGATTGGAAATGATACACCAACTCATGCAAGAAAGGACCCTTGTGATCATTTTAGATTGGATAAATAATCATGCAGAGGCCTTTGGATATGCACTTGAAGGAGCATATATTTCCTTTATCATGGTTGTTTCAAAAGCATGCAATAGAGCATTCTAAGTAGCGGATAATCGATAGCTAAATGCACAACACTGTCTTAGGGGATTACATAAGATCAAAAAGGAGGATAAACATAGATGTCTTTGTAGGCATTTGTACTAATACTATGTTATATAGCAAGGGGCTCCTGCAGCTTGCTTACATTGAGTAGACAATCAGGCCCAATCCCTTGGAAGTGCATTTGAAGCCGAAAGCATATGCTTGCCCTTCGTTCATGTGGGTCCAACGGAAGAAGTCGCTCCAGCCTTTAGTGATGGTGGCCCTTTTGTCAACTCCCTTGATAAAGTGGGCCGTGACAGTTGTTGTTCCGTCTC
>NW_021261940.1:0-985 GCF_002162155.2 Triticum dicoccoides
TTGATAACGATAGTCCCACATACTTGTGGCACTGCCGCCTTGGTCACATTGGTGTCAAGCGCATGAAGAAGCTCCATGCCGATGGACTTTTAGAGTCTCTTGATTATGAATCGTTTGACACATGCGAACCATGCCTCTTGGGCAAAATGACCAAGACTCCGTTCTCCGGAACAATGGAGCGAGCAACCAACTTGTTGGAAATCATACATACCGATGTGTGCGGTCCAATGAGCGTTGAGGCTCGCGGAGGATATCGTTATGTTCTCACTCTCACAGATGACTTGAGTAGATATGGGTATGTCTACTTAATGAAACACAAGTCTGAGACCTTTGAAAAGTTCAAGGAATTTCAGAATGAGGTGGAGAATCAACATGACCGAAAGATAAAATTCTTACGATCAGATCGTGGAGGAGAATACTTAAGTCACGAATTTGGTACACACTTAAAGAAATGTGGAATCGTTTCACAGCTCACACCGCCTGGAACACCTCAGCGAAACGGTGTGTCCGAACGTCGTAATCGCACTCTATTGGATATGGTGCGGTCTATCATGTCTCTTACCGATTTACCGCTATCATTTTGGGGATACGCTCTAGAGACAGCTACATTCACTTTAAATAGGGCACCGTCTAAATCCGTTGAGACGACACCGTATGAATTATGGTTTGGAAAGAAACCTAAGCTGTCGTTTCTAAAAGTTTGGGGATGCGAAGCTTATGTCAAGAAACTTCAACCTGAAAAGCTCGAACCCAAGTCGGAAAAATGCGTATTCATAGGATACCCTAAGGAAACTGTAGGGTATACCTTCTACTTAAGATCCGAAGGCAAGATCTTTGTTGCCAAGAACGGATGCTTTCTGGAAAAAGAGTTTCTCTCGAAAGAAGTAAGTGGGAGGAAAGTAGAACTCGATGAAGTACTACCTCTTGAGCGGGATAGTGACGCAGCACAGGAAACCGTTCCTGTGATGCCCACACCAACTGAAGA
>NW_021261941.1:0-658 GCF_002162155.2 Triticum dicoccoides
CAACCTCCCACTCGGGGGGTTAGCTGCAGTCTAGTACTCGCCTAAGTGTTTGAAAATCCTACCAAGTGGTGAGCCAGCCACCCACCTGGGGGCTTACCTGCAGTCCAGTACTCGCCTAAGTGTGAAAAATCCTACCGAGTGGAGAGCGACCCTCCCAGCGGGGGCTTAGTTGCAGTCCAGTTCTCGCCTCAGTGTTTGAAAATCCTACCGAGTGGTGAGCCAGCCTCCCACCCGGGGGCTTAGCTGCAGACCAATACTCGCCTAAGTGTTTGAAAATCCTACCGAGGGGTGAGCCAGCTTCACACTCGGGGGCTTAGCTGCAGTCTAGTACTCGCCTAAGTGTTTGAAAATCCTACCGAGTGGTGAGCCAGCCTCCCACTCGGGGTCTTAGCTGCAGTCCAGTACTCGCCTAAGTGTTTGAAAATCCTACCGAGTGGTGAGCCAGCCTCCCACTCGGGGGCTTAGCTGCAGTCCAGTACTCGCCTAAGTGTGAAAAATCCTACCGAGTGGAGAGCGACCCTCCCACTCGGGGGCTTAGCTGCAGTAGAGTACTCGCCTAAGTTTGAAGATCTTACCGAGTGGAGAGCGACCCTCCCACTCAGAGGCTTAGCTGCAGTCCAGTACTCGCCTAAGTTTGAAAATCCTACCGAGTGGAGAG
>NW_021261941.1:2807-11786 GCF_002162155.2 Triticum dicoccoides
ATTTTAGGGTATCCACTTTCACTTGTCTATGAACTGATATAAGCAACCCAGAAGTCCTTTTCCGCGGACACGGCTATTCGAATAGATGATATTAACCCTGCAGGGGTGTACTTCTTCATACATGTTTCCACCACTTAGCGTCTGCACACGACATGTGCTCGGCAGACTTCAAGCGAAAGCCGACGTGGGTGTAGACCACGACCTACCTAAACACTCAAGTCTCTAGTCCAGGTTTATCGCCTATTCGGGTTCCATCCATGAGGAGATCCGGCCGGAGTTTCGCTCACAGCCCCAAACGATGTGAACAGGGTTCCATGACACCAAACGGGCGCCCGGTATACCCGGCCACGTGCCTACCGCATCACAGCCCACCCCTACGGTCAGCGCTGTCCACGGCCTCCGGCATACTACAAACACCAGAAACTACTTGCAACTCCTGGACAGAGGACAAGGGTGAATAAGAAGTCGAGCGGGGTCATATTTCAGGGCCCAATGTATGGTAGTAGCTGAATCATGGATCACAAACACAGAACTCAGTTCCTGAGGACGGCTGCAATGAGACAACCCACCATGTACTCCTACATGGCCTCTCACCGCTACCTTTACCAAATCGTGTTCACACAGTTAGCTCACACACAGTAGGACATGTTCACACGCCTTTGATTCATCCCCGATGAATCAGACCTGACTCAACTCTAAGCAGTAGCAGGTATGACAAACAAGCATGAATGAGTAGGCACAACAGGGCTCAAACAATTCCTACTCATACTAGTGGGTTTCATCTATTTACTGTGGAATGACAGGTCATGCAAAGGATAAAGGGGTTCAGCTACCGCAGCAGGTAACAGATGAATCGTTGTTGTCCTAATGCAGTAAAAGAGAGCAGGAGCGAGAGAGTAGGATTGTATCGGAATGAACAAGGGGGTTTTGCTTGCCTGGCACTTCTGAAGATAACATAGCTCTTCATCAGTGTCAACGATCACATCATCGATATCACGTCTATCGAGAGGGGACAATACCGGAAACACAGAAGGGAACACAATCAATGCAATGCACAATATGATGCATGATCATGACATGGCAAAAAGAATGTGTTTTGGGCTAATGCAACTAGCAACAGATTAAATGAAGTTGGTTTGAATACAAGATTCAAATTCAAACTCCATATGTGATTATTCAAATGCCATTTAATTGATTTGTGCTAAACAGCAGTTATAAGTTGTTCTAACATGCATGAAAATGGTACAGATGGATTCCTTGAATTTTTCTGATAATTTTTCATATATAAATTATTTAATTTGGAGTTACGGTTAATTTCTATGAATTATTGAAGTTTATACAATTTTCTGGAATTTCCTATATAAAAATAAATCCAGAAAAGAATTTACTACGTCAGCACTACGTCAGCATGACGTAAGCGAGTCAACGGGCAGCCCAGGTCAAACTTACCAGTGGGTCCTCCGTGTCAGTGACTAACCTAACTAACTGGGTTAGTTAGCGTTTTAATTTAAACTAACCTAGATTAATTAGGCGGGCTGGTCCCGCATGTCAGTGACACAGGGGGAGGTCAAACCCCGGTCAAATGGCCCAAACAGGCCGGCGGCTCAACACCGGCGGCAACAGGCACGGCGGAGGGCTTCGGGATCGCTCCTCCGACGACCAAATCGGCGACTGAGGGGCTCTACGCGTAGCTGGGAGTCGCCCGCATCCATTTATGCAAACGGGAGGGGCTGAGGTGGCCCGAGCTCACCGAAACGGGGCCCGCGGCGGCGACCGGAGCACGGCGAGGTCGGGGTTGGCGCTAGAGGGCACGGCAGGTCGCACGGGTGGGCGCGCTCAGCTCCTGGAAGGGTGCTGAGCACGTTGCCGTGCTCGGGGGTTAGCTACGGTGGCTCTAGCCCCGTCTGCGTCATCGCCGGCGGCGAGGAACGGTCGGCTCCGACAGTCGGGGCGGTTAGAAGGCACGGACGGGCACGGGGAGAGAGGGGAAATGGACAGGGGCTCACGAGGGGTCGGGAGAGAAGCTCGGTGGGCTCGGGGAAGCCTCTACAACGGCGAATTGACGACGGTGATCTCCGGGCACCGGAGATGAAGACGACGGCGCTCCGGTCGACTGCGGCCTCCTCTGGTCGCGTGCGTCGCGTGTGTAGCTTCACGGGGTCAGGGCGGAGCTCAGGGACGCATAGTGGGAGCAAGGGGGTGGCTGTGGCCCCGGTAAACGGCGTCGACGGCGATGGGCTCCGCTCGGGAAGGGAGCAGAGAGGGGAGGGAGATCCAGAGAGCGAGGGAGAAGTGGGAGGGGGTCGGGGAGGCGCGTGGCGTCGTCTGGGGCGTCGCTGGGGAGGCCAGGGAGGAAGCAGGAGGTGGCCGAGCAGGGTGGAGGTGGCGCGCGCGGCGGTGTCGCGGTGTCCGTGTCCTTCTGGCGAGGAGGAAGACGACAGGGGAGTAGCGGTGGCGGGCTGGGCCGTGCTGCTGGGCCAGGTGGGCTACCAGGTGAGCGCCAGGTAAGGTTTCTCTCCTCTCTTTTATTTCTATTTTAGTTACTGTTTTCTATTTTCTGTAATTGTGTTTGGATTTATTAAAAATGCCAGAGCATTTCCAAAAATCATGCAACTGACTGTGGCCACTGTTTGGAATATTTCCAACAGTAAACATTTCAGTTTGTGATTATTTGAGCATTTAAAATATTATTAGCAATTAAATGCCCAAATGCAAATACTATATAATTTAATTCAAAAAATCCAGGAATAGCCTATAAATATGTTCATCATTTTTGGAAGAGGTTTTCACCTTTAACAGAAATTATGAACATTTCCAAAGGGCATTCTGGGTTATTGAAAATATTTTTATTGAACCTAGTTAAATTTCATTTGGTGCTAGGGTTTCAACAATCCCCATTTCAAATTTAAATGAAATTTAAACATGGTGCAACACTCTAATGCATGCACTAGGCATTGTCAGAACTAGGGATGTGACAACTCACCCCCACTAAACAAGAATCTCGTCTCGAGATTCAAGCGTAGGGTAAGGTGAAGGGGAACGCAACTAGTATAATCTTCACGATCCAGGTTGCACTTCAACTGAACGTTGATTTGTTCACCATCATTGTCTTGAAGTCTTGCTCTGAGAAATCCTGTCAACATGACATGGAGGGAAGAAGGAGACTCTAGAAGGGTCGATCTTCTCGAAGATCGAACAACTCAGGATTAACTCACGGAATGAGACATAGCAACATCTCTCGAGCTGAGAGATGAAGCACACCTCTAGAGAAATGGAGTGGAACAGATGACGAAGGTTCACTAGGTAGACAACGATTCCACACCTAAGAAGGTGGTGAACGGTTGTCAATGTAGCGAGGAGTTGAGTTGCCATGATACCACGACGAAACATCCTGGAGGGGGGTGATTCGTAGATTATTATCTTAAGTGGCAAAAAGAATTACCTTTGATATAGAGATTGTTAAGACTCTCTATATCAGCCTAAGGCAAATCACAGCAATCGATTGGCGGGGTCGGTAGAATGGCATACTTGGACTTGGATGATGTGGATTACCTTGTTGAAGACAACGTAATGGATGATTTTGCTTATCACCGGAAATGGAAGAGACCCATGGTAGAATGGCACATTGGCGGTGCAAGCTAGGAACAAAATGCAAATGCTGGGAATGATTCTGGTAACTGGGGAAGAACCCAACAAAAGAGAGTGAATTCACTGTTGGAGTGGTTATAGCATAACCGAGGAAACTGAGAGGAATCCCAGTTAGAGATGATGATAACACGTAGTGCTTGTGCGTGCTCTCAAGAACTTGAGCATTTCCATAACCATCAAGGTTTTATCAACAACCGCGTCAAGGGTGCTGACAACACAACATACTACCATGATAAATAGCGATGGACGATGCAGATGCGAAGGAGGATAACACTTTCTCAGATTTCACCTTAGCGAGGCCAAGCAAATAAAATCTGGATGATCGACCGAGAGACATTTAGCACTCCGCTTCTAATGTTCTCCTTGATGTGCTAGTATAACCCATTCATAGATATGGTTTGATATCTAAAACATCAAGTAAAAGGTCGGACTTCGGGAACACAAAAATCCATAGGGGCAACTAGGGAGTAAATCCTACGAAATCCCTATGGGGGGGGTGGCCAACTTCCTCAAACAAGATACTATAATAATAGGTCTACCGGATGGGTGTGTTGGCCACGACATCCACCTTACCGGTTATCGAGAGACCAATATTATAGTTCTTAGGGAAATGTTCCAACCATCATATCTGCCTGAGATTCAGCTCTGGTTGGTGTTAGGATATTCCAGGCTCATCGAGTCTTAGGAAGAAAAATGAAAGTTTGCAACACGAATCGACGAGATGACGTTGCGGGATTCTCGGGAGATGAACTACGATAGCAAGCTCCAAAACATGAGCTGGTTCTGCTACAAACATGTGAACACGTTGTCCCAGACAAGCATGACCACGTGGTAGTCTTGTAATAAAACACTACCGAGTTCAGGAGGGGGAACCATCAACGAGGGTATCGAAGTTCTTTCATAAGTCCGGATTAGCTCTTATGAAGGAACTCCTTCTCCTTGAACAAATCAATCAGTGGCTTGGTGTGCTAGGGATACATATAGATTGAAGGTTGCAAGTCTTCAAACCACAGCATTCGTCGCACGTGTGCATGACTGATTTGGAATGATTCCAAAGAAAGCAACATTGACTTTCTCGAATCCACGGCGGCAACTTGCATCAGATGCACATGAATTAAAGGAAGTCACTACCTTCATCCAAACATATGCTTCATGAGCTAGCATGAACAAATGCTTTCAAAAGTTTCCAACACTAGCTTAATGTTCAGCAAAATTATGGAGAAGACAAGGATGTTGTCAATGTGCTCAACAACAATTCATCTAGGTTTCCTTTTAAAAGGAATTCCATAGTTAAGTGAACACGGTGATAGCATTGGTCAGACCCAAAGGATATAATGGTGTATGCTCGAGGGATCAACCACGAGTAAGACAACATTACGAACATCGTTGGTTCCGACTTGATTTGACGATAGCCCACACTCAAATCAAAGGATTGATAAGACAATAGGTCCAGCAACTGATCACAAGGTCCAATCGATGAAGATATCATCTTTCTTCAACACACACTACACAAGAATATCCCTTTGGAACGAACTAAGTCAGGCAAGCTTTTATCTTCCAACTCTCCAAGTTGTTGTCTAGCTTAACCAACTAGCTCCGGGATATCCAACACAGATTTTTGGAGAAAGGGTGGTTCACAAGAAACCAACTTGATCACGAGCTCAACATAACAGTCAGGTGACAACCTGGTAATACTTCTGAGAAGATATTCAGAAAATCACGAACCACCGGTATGTTACTAAGCTCGAGAACAATCTTGCCTTTCAGGGCAAGACGATATGATCAAATGAGTGAGGACTTGACAAGATCCTAACTCATCGATCGAAGGGTGCACCGAAATAAGGACTAGGTAGCACGATCAGTCCTAGAATGATGATTCACTAACCAACATGCTAAGAATGAAATTATTATCCTTTAACTACCAAGCAACAAGGTTGCTAGGAGTATTGAATTCACACATCATGATTCACTTGTCGACGTTCCGGTTGCGACAACACGGAACCGAGGAATGAAAAAGGATGGCGAGAAGTATCACTATGTCAAGAATTCACAAAAGGTGGTACAATTCTCATGAAATTCTTGATATAAAGATGGTAATACTCCAAGGTAGAACAGAACAAAAGTTGGGTTAGCAACTTGATCTGCAGAGTACAACTACTTTGACCTAATCCTAGATATGGAAGAGGTACTGGAGTTTGTTTCTCCTAGTCATTCCGGAATAGAATGGCTTGACATACCACAAGGGTAATAGGCATTGATAAACGAATGCATGCATACCCTTGGTATCAATTGATAGACGAGGGTCAGAATGCAACTAAAGAGAGCAACTCAAAGGAACATGCGATTTTCTGAGTTGTGGATGCATGGTTTAGCATGTCGAACGAATTCCACATATTTCTTCCGGATAACCCATGCAGAAAGGTAGAACTGGCAGAGTCACAATGTAGAATCGAGAACCCATCGAGAGCACTCTGAATGTGATCTTTCGATCAGCGAGGAACATCTGCCATAAGCGGTTCATAGTATTTGGAAGAAAAGAATACCACGAACATCGAGGACTAATGCAAAGATTACTAATATCCTGAAGGAACTAGCAAATACTATCAACATGAAGTAAGTAGGGTGAATCTCGGGTTCAAAAACCCAGGAACAGAATACCTACTACTAAGTAGCATCACGGGATGCTTTCGAGACTGATGGCCAGAATCATCACACTGGGAATACAAAACGTTGCTAGGTTACTAGGTGACTCCCTAAATACCTAGGGTCATAATAGTAACTCCAACATAAATGTCAAGGCAACAGAGTACCTCAACTCACTGATTAGTGTGGTTAATCTGGCCCAAAGGAACATTGAAACGGAAGGAAAGAATCTGCAAGTGCATCAGACTGTTTAGAAACCTGGAATGACTCGGACAGCATAACGGCTGTAAATGCTCAGAAAAGATTTGAGACATTCACAAAAATGGTGGCATAACCACTCAGAAGCACAATATCAAGGTTCCGAGATCAACAATTAACATACGGAAGTAGTAGGAACTGAACTGAGACTTAAATCCAACAATCTATAAGTCTACGGATTAGTAACACGTGATCCTGATAGAAAGAAAAGATAGCCTAGTTCTTAATCCCCGCAGGAAAGATAAGATGACTCAGATCAGAAGGCATAAGGTATAAGGAGTAAAAAAGAGCCTTACGTTCCATCCCACAATCAATTCCCTTATATAACTAAAGAATTTCTAGACTCAACTTCGACCAGTTTGGCTTAGTAATCCTACAGGCAGTCAGGCTCTGATACCAACGCTGTCAGGACCCCGACTCAATGCCACATCGATCTAGCATGTAACACCTCATATCACTTTGCGGCCTCACGCACGGTATTCCCACGGGTGTCGCCTTACCTTTGCCCGGGACCGTTTGCGCCTTTTGGCACACGTATATGACAGTGTCGCTAGCATCCATATGATAAGGAGCCCGGGCTGACATGGCTAGTCGTAAACCCAAAGCGGCACAGACTTACAGGGACAGGCATCCATGACCCAGCATCGAACGTGTCGGTCATCAGCGAGTGGGTCCAGGCTGTAGCACTGGGCTAGCAGGACTCCGGTGAACCGGGCTGTAGCGGGCTAACAGGACTCCGGTATTCACCGCGTGACATTTCCCCGAAGGGACAGACACAGGAACGAAGAAGGACACATGCCGGCCAGCCTAAGTGTTCCGGAGCAGTAGCAAGCTACCATGGCTCGGTGGAAACACTAGGAGACATTTCCCCGTAAGAGAGGCTACTAAAGATAAACAACTAGATGGTCAGATCCCACACATACCAAGCATTTCAATAACATACACACAATATGCTCGATATGTGCAAATACAACATGGCATCACAACATGACTCTATGACTCAAGTAATCTATTCAATAGGCTCCGAGGAGCGAGATATTACAAACATGAGTCTCATGACCCAACATTCAGAGCATACAAATCAAGCACAAGCGGAAGCTATCATGTCTGAGTACAGACATCTATAAATAAAAAAGGCTGAGAAGCCTGACTATCTACCAAATCCTGCCGAGGCACAAGATCGTAGCTGAGGTAACAAGCTAAACGTCGAAGACCACGCGGAAATACTAGTGAGACTGAAGTCTCTCTGCAAAAACATAAAATAGGCAAACGTGAGTACAAATGTACCCAGCAAGACTTACATCAGAACTATCTACATATGCATCATTATCAACAAAGGGATGGTGGGGTTTAACTGCAGCAAGCCAGCTTTGACTCGGTGGCTAACCTGAACTACGACTACAAGTAACTCTTTTGAGGTGGCGCACACGAGTCCACATATTCACCATATCAATACACCACTATGGATCCGCTCCCGTCTCCCTACGAGAACGCCATCCATAGCACTCACGCTTATCTTGCGAATTTTAGGGTATCCACTTTCACTTGTCTATGAACTGATATAAGCAACCCAGAAGTCCTTTTCCGCGGACACGGCTATTCGAATAGATGATATTAACCCTTCAGGGGTGTACTTCTTCATACATGTTTCCACCACTTAGCGTCTGCACACGACATGTGCTCGGCAGACTTCAAGCGAAAGCCGACGTGGGTGTAGACCACGACCTACCTAAACACTCAAGTCTCTAGTCCAGGTTTATCGCCTATTCGGGTTCCATCCATGAGGAGATCCGGCCGGAGTTTCGCTCACAGCCCCAAACGATGTGAACAGGGTTCCGTGACACCAAACGGGCGCCCGGTATACCCGGCCACGTGCCTACCGCATCACAGCCCACCCCTACGGTCAGCGCTGTCCACGGCCTCCAGCATACTACAAACACCAGAAACTACTTGCAACTCCTGGACAGAGGACAAGGGTGAATAAGAAGTCGAGCGGGGTCATATTCAGGGCCCAATGTATGGTAGTAGCTGAATCATGGATCACAAACACAGAACTCAGTTCCTGAGGACGGCTGCAATGAGACAACCCACCATGTACTCCTACATGGCCTCTCACCGCTACCTTTACCAAATCGTGTTCACACACTTAGCTCACACACAGTAGGACATGTTCACACGCCTCTGATTCATCCCCGATGAATCAGACCTGACTCAACTCTAAGCAGTAGCAGGCATGACAAACAAGCATGAATGAGTAGGCACAACAGGGCTCAAACAATTCCTACTCATACTAGTGGGTTTCATCTATTTACTGTGGAATGACAGGTCATGCAAAGGATAAAGGGGTTCAGCTACCGCAGCAGGTAACAGATGAATCGTTGTTGTCCTAATGCAGTAAAAGAGAGCAGGAGCGAGAGAGTAGGATTGTAT
>NW_021261941.1:12592-13146 GCF_002162155.2 Triticum dicoccoides
GGTGGCTTAGCTGCAGTCCAGTACTCGCCTAAGTTTGAAAAATCCTACCGAGCTGAGACCGACCCTCCCACTCGGGGGCTTAGCTGCAGTCCAGTACTCGCCTAAGTTTGGAAAATCCTACCGAGTGGAGAGCGACCGTCCCACTCGGAGGCTTAGGTGCAGTCCAGTACTCGCCTAAGTTTGAAAAATCCTACCGAGTGGAGAGCGACCCTCCCACTCGGAGGCTTAGCAGCAGTCCAGTACTCGCCTAAGTGTTTGAAAATCCTACCGAGTGGAGAGAGACCCTCCCACTCGGGGGCTTAGGTGCATTCCAGTACTCGCCTAAATGTTTGAAAATCCTACCGAGTGGTGAGCTAGCCTCCGACTCGGAGGGTTAGCTGTAGTCCAGTACTCGCCTAAGTGTTTGAAAATCCTACCGAGTGAAGAGCGACCCTCCCACTCGGGGGCTTAGCTGCAGTCCAGTACTCGCCTAAATGTTTGAAAATCCTACCGAGTGGTGAGCCAGCCTCCGACTCGGAGGCTTAGCTGCAGTCCAGTACTCGCCTAAGTGTTTG
>NW_021261942.1:0-1211 GCF_002162155.2 Triticum dicoccoides
TGGACTATTACTCAATATTGGGGTCTCGAAGCGATTTCCATGGTTGTCAAACCCCGGGGTGCCAACACTCGCAGTTTTGGCTGATTTTTGCCTGTTTCGTGGACTATTACTCACTGGTTTGGGGTCCCAAGGCGATTTCCATGGTTGTCGAACCCCAAGGTGCGCTTGTGTGTCGGTCATCAACACTCACGGTTTTTCTCGATTCTGACCCGTTTCTCGGAGTATTACTCAATTTTGGGGTCTCGAAGCGATTTCCATGGTTGTCGAACCCCGGGGTGCGTTTACATGTTAGTCATCAACACTCACAAATTTGGACAATTCTGGTCCGTCTCTTGGACTATTACTCACCATTTTCGAGTCCCGAAGTGATTTCCACGCTTAACGAACCCCGGGTGCGTTTACGTGTCGGTAATCAACACTCACAATTTTGGCCAATTCTGGTCCACTTCGTGCACTATTACTCAGCGTTTTGGGGTCCCAAAGCGATTTCCATGATTGACGATCCTCGGGGCGCATTTACATGTCCATCATCGACACTCACAGTATTGGCTAATTCTGTCCCGTTTCATGGACTATTACTCACCGTTTTGGGGTCCCGAAGCGATTTTCATAGTTGTTGAACCCCAAGGTGCGATTATGTGTCGGTCATGAACACTCGCAGTTTTGGCTGATTCTGGCCTGTTTCGTGGACTATTACTCACTGTTTTGGGGTCCAGGGGTGATTTCCACAATTAACGAACCCTGGGATGCGTTACGTGTCGATCATCAACACTCACGGTTTTTATCGATTCTGAGATGTTTCGTGGACTATTACTCACCGTTTTGGGGTCCCAAACCGATTTCCATGATTGTCGAACCCCAAGGTGCGCTTACGTGTCGGTCATCCACACACGCGGTTTTTGTCCATGCTGACCCGTATCATGGACTATTACTCAGTTTTGGGGTCCCAAAGCGATTTCCATGGTTGTCGAACCTTGGGGTGCGTTTACTGGTCAGTCGTCAACACTCACAAATTTTGCCAATTCTGGTCCGTTTCCTGGAATATTACTCACCGTTTTCGGGTCCTGAAGTGATTTCCACGACTAACGAACCCCGGGGTGCGTTTACGTGTCGGTCATCAACACTCGTAGTTCTGGCTGATACTGGCCCGTTTCATGGACTATTACTCACTGTTTTGTCGTCCTGGAGTGATTTCCATGATTGACGAACCA
>NW_021261943.1:0-2289 GCF_002162155.2 Triticum dicoccoides
ATGCACTCTCCTTCCCCTCGTTGCTAGATTACTCCATAGATTGATCTTGGTGACACGTAGGAAAATTTTGAATTTATGCTACGTTCCCCAACAGTGGCATCATGAGCTAGGTCTATGCGTAGTTTCTATGCACGAGTAGAACACAAAGTAGTTGTGGGCGTTGATTTTGTTCAATATGCTTGCCGTTACTAGTCTTATCTTGATTCGGCGGCATCGTGGGATGAAGCAGCCCGGACCGACCTTACACGTACTCTTACGTGAGACTGGTTCCACCGACTGACATGCACTAGTTGCATAAAGGTGGCTAGCGGGTGTCTGTCTCTCCCACTTTAGTCGGATCGGATTCGATGAAAAGGGTCCTTATGAAGGGTAAATAGCAATTGGCATATCACGTTGTGGTCTTTGCGTAGGTAAGAAACGTTCTTGCTAGAAACCCATAGCAGCCACGTAAAACATGCAAACAACAATTAGAGGACGTCTAACTTGTTTTTGCAGGGTTTGCTATGTGATGTGATATGGCCAAAAGGATGTGATGAATGATATATGTGATGTATGAGATGATCATGTTCTTGTAATAGGAATCACGACTTGCATGTCGATGAGTATGACAACCGGCAGGAGCCATAGGAGTTGTCTTAATTTATTTATGACCTGCGTGTCAACATAAACATCATGTAATTACTTTACTTTATTGCTAACCGTTAGCTGTAGTAGTAGAAGTAATAGTTGACGAGACAACTTCATGAAGACACGATGATAGAGATCATGATGATGGAGATCATGGTGTCATGCCGGTGACAAGATGATCATGGAGCCCCAAGATGGAGATCAAAGGAGCTATATGATATTGGCCATATCATGTCACTATTTGATTGCATGTGATGTTTATCATGTTTATACATCTTGTTTACTTAGAATGACGGTAGTAAATAAGATGATCCCTCACTAAAATTTCAAGAAGGTGTTCCCCCTAACTGTGCACCGTTGCGACAGTTCGTTGTTTCGAAGCACCACGTGATGATCGGGTGTGATAGATTCTAACGTTCACATACAACGGGTGTAAGACAGATTTACACACGCAAAACACTTAGGTTGACTTGACGAGCCAAGCATGTGTACAGACATGGCCTCGGAACACAAGAGACCGAAAGGTCGAGCATGAGTCGTATGGTAGATACGATCAACATGAAGATGTTCACCGATGTTGACTAGTCCGTCTCACGTGATGATCGGACACGGCCTAGTTGACTCGGATCATGTAATCACTTAGATGACTAGAGGGATGTCTATCTGAGTGGGAGTTCATAAGATGAACTTAATTATCCTGAACATAGTCAAAAAGGTCTTCACAAATTATGTCGTAGCTCGCGCTTCAGTTCTACTGTTTAGTTATGTTCCTAGAGAAAATTTAGTTGAAAGTTGATAGTATCAATTATGCGGACTAGGTCCGTAAACTGAGGATTGTCCTCATTGCTTCATAGAAGGCTTATGTCCTTAATGCACCGCTCAGTGTACTGAACCTCGAACATTGTCTGTGGATGTTGCGAACATCTGACATACACATTTTGATAACTACGTGATAGTTCAGTTAAACGGTTTAGAGTTGAGGCACCAAAGACGTTTTGAAACGTCCGAAACATATGAGATGTTTCGAGGGCTGAAATTGGGATTTTAGGCTCGTGCCCACGTCAAGAGGTATAAGACCTCCGACGATTTTCTTAGCCTGCAAACTAAGGAGAAAAGCTCAATTGTTGTGCTTGTGCTCAGATTGTCTGAGTACAACAATCGCTTGAATCGAGTGGGAGTTGATCTTCCAGATGAAATAGTGATGGTTCTCCGAAGTCATTACCACCAAGCTGCTTGAGCTTCGTGATGAACTATAATATATCAGGGACATATATGATGATCCTTGAGATATTCGCGATGTTTGACACCGCGAAAGTAGAAATCAAGAAGGAGCATCAATTGTTGATGGTTGGTGAAACCACTAGTTTCAAGAAGGGCAAGGGAACAAAGGGACACTTCATGAAACGGCAATTCAGCTGCTGCTCTAGTGAAGAAACCCAAGGTTGAACCCAAACCCGAGACTGAGTGCTTCTGTAATAAGGGGAATAGCCACTGGAGCAGAATTACCCTAGATACTTGGTAGATGAGAAGGCTGGCAAGGTCGATAGAAGTATATTGGATATACATTGTGTTGATGTGTACTTTACTAGTACTCCTAGTAGCACCAGGGTATTAGATATCGGTTCGGTTGCTAAGTGTTAGTAACTCGAAACAAAAGGCTAC
>NW_021261944.1:0-1692 GCF_002162155.2 Triticum dicoccoides
TATGCTGACTTTTGCGTAGACTCCCCGGCAACGGCGCTAGAAATTCTTCTTGCTACCTCTTGAGCACTGCGTTGGATTTCCTTGAAGAGGAAAGGATGATGCAGCAAAGTAGCGTAAGTATTTCCCTCAGTTTTTGAGAACCAAGGTATCAATCCAGTAGGAGGCTACGCGCGAGTCCCTCGTACCTGCACAAAGCAAATAACTCCTCGCAACCAACGCGATAAGGGGTTGTCAATCCCTTCACGGTCACTTACGAGAGTGAGATCTGATAGATATGATAGATAATATTTTTGGTATTTTTATAATAAAGATGCAAAGTAAAATAAAAGCAAAGTAAAAAGCAAAGGCAATAATAAAGTGATGGAAGATTAATATGATGAAGATAGACCCGGGGGCCATAGATTTCACTAGTGGCTTCTCTCAAGAGCATAAGTATTTTACGATGGGTGAACGAATTACTGTTGAGCAATTGACAGAATTGAGCATAGTTATGAGAATATCTAGGTATGATCATGTATATAGGCATCACGTCCGAGACAGGTAGACCGACTCCTGCCTGCATCTACTACTATTACTCCACTCATCGACCACTATCCAGCATGCATATAGAGTATTAAGTTCAAGAAAATAGAGTAACGCCTTAAGCAAGATGACATGATGTAGAGGGATAAATTCATGCAATATGATAAAAACCCCATCTTGTTATCCTCGATGGCAACAATACAATACGTGCCTTGCTGCCCCTACTGTCACTGGGAAAGGACACCGCAAGATTGAACCCAAAGCTAAGCACTTCTCCCATTGCAAGAAACATCAATCTAGTAGGCCAAACCAAACTGATAATTCAAAGAGACTTGCAAAGATAACCAAACATACATAAAAGAATTCAGAGAAGATTCGAATATTGTTCATAGATAATCTTGATCATAAACCCACAATTCATCGGTCTCAACAAACACACCGCAAAAAGAAGATTACATCGAATAGATCTCCACGAGAGAGGGGGAGAACATTGTATTGAGATCCATAAAGAGAGAACAAGCCATCTAGCTACTAACTATGGACCAAAGGTCTGAGGTAAACTACCCACACTTCATCGAAGGGGCTATGATGATATAGAAGCCCTCCGTGGTGGATGCCCTCTCCGGCGGAGCTCCGGAACAGGCCCTAAATGGGATCTCGTGGGTACAGAAGGTTGCGGCGGTGGAATTAGGTTTTTGGCTCCGTATCTGATCGTTTGGGGTACGTAGGTATATATAGGAGGAAGAAGTACGTCGGTGGAGCAATGTGGGGCCCACGAGGGTGGAGGGCGCGCCTTAGGGGTGGGCGCGCCCCCTACCTCCTGGCCACCTCCTTTCTTTCCTGACGTAGGATCCAAGTCTCCCGGATCATATTCGGTGAGAAAATCACGTTCCCGAAGGTTTCATTCCGTTTTGACTCCGTTTGATATTCCGTTTCTTCGAAACTCTGAAATAGGCAAAAAATAGCAATTCTGGGCTGGGCCTCCGGTTAATAGGTTAGTCCCAAAAATAATATAAAAGTTGATAATAAAGCCCAATATTGTCCAAACAGTAGGTAATATAGCATGGAGCAATCAAAAATTATAGATACGTTGGAGACGTATCAGGCATCCCCAAGCTTAATTTCTGCTCCTCCTCGAGTAGGTAAATGATAAGAACAAAAATTTTGATG
>NW_021261945.1:0-2008 GCF_002162155.2 Triticum dicoccoides
CTTGTTCTTGCTCCAATGTTCATCCTTCTCCAAGCTAGGTCCTTCATTTGTAAGCAAAACAAATGTATCCAATTTAGGCAGCATCATATTCTCATGAACATTAGAATCATTACCAAGAAACGAAAGTACCTGGTAATTTAGTTGGCGTGCGCGAGCTCTAGTAATTGGTCCAGTATGTATAGCAGCAGGGGCTGTGGGTGTAACAATGGTATTGATGTCCTCATCAGTACACCCGGATCATCCGGACCTAGCCCGGATCATCCGGACCTCCTCCCGGATGTCCGGTTAACCCTGACACTGACTTGGCTGAAATCTTGTTTTGGCCGTAACTAATTCATCCGAACTCCGTTTTTGACGTTCTTTAGCTCGTTTTGAAGCTATTGACATCCCCTATCCCACAAACATACCACCAACATCATTTGACTCCATCATATTTTTGAAAATTTGGCAAAATTTGCCTAGGCCTTCCACCATATCATCCGCATAGCCACCACCGACTTCCGCAACCTAACCCATTTTGTTCCCCATAGCATTTGAGGTTGCTTGAGTAGTGACTTGAGTCTCCTAAGGTGTTTCGGCTACTTAGGGTGATGAGGACATGACTATCTTGGATATGACCAAAAATATTGAATATATGCATATTTGTCAGGTGATTTCTTGTGCAAACTATTCAATAATCTATTTATGTTATCCAGAACAAAAATACTTCACACACTTTTGTGTTTTGTCTAATTGCAGGTGTATGGGACATTTGTACAATCCACATATAAAGATAAGGAAGAAAGAGATGTTTATTTGCTGTCCAAAAAGTTCTCTCACGTCACTTTTGGCCCAAGAGAAGATAGAGTCCAAGTCTCTCACGTTCTGGATTCAGATTCGGACTGCACATACATACGTGACTCAAAACGCACACAAGTTTTTCATACGGACTCCGAATTGGGTGATTCTTTTTTTGTTGGAAAATAGATTTCGTGCACTTTCCAACCCAATTGGAATCACCTTCAAATTCTTCCGGAGCATTGAGTTGTGGATGAAACAATCTGATGCTGCAGCAGAATCCGAGTCAAACTACAAGTCCAAAGGTGTTACATCACCTCCACTTGGGCCCATTGGCCTTGTACGACCTAGATTTAGTTTTAGGCTGCCTTGGGACCTCCTCCCACCTCCTTGGCCGCCACCCCTTGCTCCTATATAAGTAGATCCATCTAGTAGCTTTTCCTTGGGATTTGTTTAGTTAAAAGTTAGCCATCGCAACTTCGTGTACTTCGTTTGTGTCCAACGATCAGACCAAGACTGCTTACGGATCCTCACCTTTATCAATACTTCATGTATACTCGCAATATTCAGATTTCAATCTTAGTTTCTTGCTTGTTCTTCGTTTGCTCGCAGGAAACAGACCCTCGTGGTCAGGTTGATCGTGCTCCAGCGGGGTCAATAACCTCTCGGAGTTGGTTTAGCGATTGCTAAGGCGCGACGTCCTCGCACGTTCATAGTCGGATCGTCAAAGTCGACTTCCACCAAAGCAAAATCCACCATCTCATCGAAAGACGGGAAACCTTTGCCTCTATCAAGTGGTATCAGTTTTCAGGTTGCTCGGTGAGAATTTCCAGTTTTCCTAGATTAGATTTACTTTCTTACCTATTATCCAAGAAAAAGCCACAAAAAAGAGTTAGATCTATTCATCCTTGGTCCGAACCAATCTGAGCCTTTGCATAATCTTTTTAGGGTTTTGCTTTGTTGAATTATCGGTTGCATCGTCGTGTCGAGTTGCTGGTCTTAGTGTCTAGTTCGTTTAGAGTTTCGAGTTCTGTTCACATTAGTCACGTCGCCGCTGCATCGTTATCCCTTCCGCTGTCCACCACCCAACCATCAATTTCCTCCACGTGCTACCCACTGTTCATTGTCATAATCATAGTTGAGATCGTTCCCATCTTCGCTTGATCCAATCTACATCTTATCTAGTTTTTTTTGGAAAGAGGGAGAGAGAAAAAAAGATAGAGAAAAAAAA
>NW_021261946.1:0-1685 GCF_002162155.2 Triticum dicoccoides
AAAAAAATATGTTCATCTTGAAATTGAAATAAAAATGGGGGCAATTTGAGTTCAATGGATTAATGATTTGTTTTCATTTCAATTTTTGTTCGACGTTCAAGTGCATCTATTTACAAATCAACACATACAACATCAATTTGGAAATCAGCAGATACAACATGTCAGTTCAAATGCATCTGCTGTTGTTATAGGTTTGTCTCAGTCCAAGAAATTACCGAATAGTTTGCTCTCGGCTTCGAAGGCGCATCCAGTCCAGGGCGAAGGGGAGGCAGACGAAGGTGCCCGGCAACAGCAATACGGGGGCTTGGTCAGTCTGGCATACGTTAGGAACTTGTGGGAACGGTGCGGAGGAGCTAGAAGGCCGACGACGGATTGCAGCAGATGAGCAGTCCTCGACTTGTCTGCGGGGTGGGAGATGGGTTGAGGCGGCGCGAGCGTGCATGGCAGACGACTGGGGATGGGGTTGGGCGCTGCGGCCTAGGGATCGGGACAGTACCAGGCTTGTGCAGAGATTGAGAAGGCGTTCGCGTCAGACTCGGGCGGGTTGCAGATATACGTGCACGACAGTTTCTCCCCGGTCGGGGGCCCCAAGATTTTGGGGGGCCTGTGCGGTTGGCCACTTTGGCCGCCCTCATCGACGGGCCTGCCCACCACCCCCGCCACTGGCCTGCCTCGTCTCTCGTGATCTTAGGACCATGGAGGCACGGTGGATCCTGACCCTGACAGTGGGAGGGCTCATGCTCCGGCTTAGGTAATTTTTGACTTTGGTTAGGGTTTCTTGCTTAACAAAGCGAAGCGGCAGCGGCTCCCTGAAGATGGAATAAGGTTATCCCCGCCTACTTCCCATCCCGGTGGTGTGTCTTGCGTCATTGGAAGGTGTGTGGAGGTGTGTCTTCGAAGAATCTCACATGATATTATTGGTGTTTGTCTTCGATGGGCTTGTTCTGATCCCATCTTCATTCGTCTACGTTGGTGTGTCTACATGTTAGATTCTTTCGATCTGCGCTTCTTTCATCAGGGCTGGTTGCTGGTTTGGTGTGCTGGTTCAGTGGGGTTTTAGCACGTCGACTTTCCGACTATTTACTACAATAAGGTTTGCCTAACTCCGGCGAGGTAGGGGCAATGACGACGGCGCACCTTCGCCTCGCTCCAATAATTGTAGTCATAGATATATGGTCCATGAGCCTGTATGTAATTTCAGTTCATTCTGATGTTCTTTGTACTACCATGATAATTGATGAATAGATCAAAAGTTTCTTCAAAAGAAAAAAAGACCAACAATGATATAATCCAATGAAATGTCATACAATTTTTGTCTTCAACATACATGCATGGGACCAGATAGATATTGCAAAACCGAGGAAGTGAATCTTCTTCTCAAAATCTACTCCCTCCTTTCCGGTTTATAGGGCTTATCTCAAAATTTTAGTTTTTCCATTTTATAAGGCTCAATTTGGTTGTTCCCCATCACATGTTCAGACTTCAAGGTGTATGAAGAGAAAACTGACCAATGCATGCACTTTATGCATGCATCCATTGCAATTAATGCGTTCGTAAACATAATTTTTTGAGGAAAACAAAAGCATTAATTGGGTGCTTTTGCAAACTACAAAAAATATTCCACCACTCATCATCTACCTTAGTTGGTGAGATTTTTGAATTGAGCCTTATAAACCGAAAGGAGG
>NW_021261947.1:0-1851 GCF_002162155.2 Triticum dicoccoides
AAAGAACACTGTCATGCAGACTCCGCATAGCACCGGTTGCAGCATCGAGCATATTTCTCGGTAGCATCGGCCTACCCGCCACATGCACCCTCCTCGAGATATCCTCAGGTGCAGGTGGCCCGTCCTGAGCATGGATCGTACTCGGTGCCGGCTGGCCCTCACCCTTGTTAGTCTTTCTTTTGCGTGCCTTCTTCTTCTCCTGTAATGGGACTGAGTTCTGCTCACAGACCGCCTTCTTGAGTGTGTTGGGGCTGATAATATTTCGCACCACGCCTATCTGAGGCTCAGTGAAGTCGGCAGCTGGAGGCGTCTCCTGAGAGCTGAACGCTAGACAACGCCTGTTGCAACTTGGCTTCTCCGTGGTACCAGCTAGATCGCGCACGTCTTTTGTTGGGTTGGGTTCTTGAGAAGGAGGCCCCATGAAGTCGCCATCGTACCCATGATCGGCAAAGTACTGATCGACGTTGGCAAATGTATCGTCATCGTCGTCATTCTGATCCTGTGCCATATGCATGTTTGGATCCAGTGGCATAGGGATGTCCGGCACTGTTGCGGTGGTCTTGCGATGGGGCCGACTTGGCGCCGGCACGACTGGCGGTGTTTTCTTTGGGGTGGTGTCCCCCGCCCCCAAACGAATCTGGCTCTTCGGCCAAAGCAGGGGCCAGCTCAGGCAGGTGCTGAGGGTCATCACGTCATCATCGTCGGCCCCGACGGGTCGAATCGGAGGTAACAACTCGTCGCAGCCTGGCAGCACCTGAACCAGTTGAACCCTAAACAAGTTGGGTGGCATCTGGGTACCGTGGAACAAGGGGTTGCCCGGTTGAACGATTTTGCCCTTGGCGACATCGACCAACTCATTGTTCATGAAGTGCAGGAGAGTGCACGGAACGTCGGCGGCGCCCTGCGAAAACATGTAGGGCGTCAGGGATGCCCAGTCAAAGGCAAGGAGATGAAGTCCTCGGCCGAGAGAGGCTTAATTAGTTATCGTGATGATGGCGTCGAGCTCGGCTAATGTCGAGGCACCGCCAATGGCGGGCGTGCAGTTGACGGAGGGGCCGCTTGCTGCAGAGGTGCCGGCCGGCATACACCCGGGTGCATTAAGCTCCCATGCCGGCATCGGAGACACCAATGCCGCCTCCGCTGGAGACACCAATGGCCCCGCCATCGCGTTCTGTGAGTTGCTGGCCGTGAAGCTAGGAATCAGGGGCGGCCCCTGTTGGCCGCCCGCAATCCACGCACTAATCCCCTGGATCAAGGTAGGTACAATGGCGGTGATCGTCCTTCCGAGTTGTTGTTCCACTTGCTCTTGGACAATCTCCGGAATCCGCGCCACTTGTGCCCTGAGTTCTTGAACCTCGCGCGCCTGGCTTTCCGAGCTGGTCTTTTTCTCCTTTCGCCCACCAGTGTTATAGTATGACGACCATTTTGTCGACAAGCCTTTGCCGGCCACACGACTAGCTGACGTCGGCTTACTGAGCTTATCCTTGTTCTTCATTACATTCAACGCCCTATTTAGAGTGGTGTCCCAAGGGTTGCGCTTAGTCGACCCCGCGCTACTGCTTTCAGTCGCGTGCGGAAGGAATGTGAACCATTTAGAAATTTGGCTTCATTAATTAGAATGCAACCATATGGAGCTAATTACACGGGGGTGTATTCCTTACCAGAACAAGCTCAAGCGCCCTGTCTTCGGATCCGTGGTAAGCTCCTTTGTTTTCGGGTCCTTCTTGTACCGGGCCCTGACAAAGTTCCTGGTCTGCTTGTCACCGTATTTATCGAAGAGGGGCGGTAGGCCTTGCTCGGCATGGTCCGACTCCTCCTTGTCCCATATAGGCTCCGCCACTCTGTAACCGC
>NW_021261948.1:0-2323 GCF_002162155.2 Triticum dicoccoides
TTGTGGACTATTAATCACTGTCTTGGGATCCGGAGTGATTTCCACGATTGGAAAACCCCAGGGTGCGTTTATGCGACGGTCATCAACACACAATTTTGGCTGATTCTGGCCCGTTTCATGGATTATTACTCACTGTTTTCAGGTCCCAAAGTGATTTCCACGACATACGAACCCTGGGGCGCTTTTACATGTCGGTCATCAACACTCACATTTTTGGCTGATTCTGGTCCGTTTCGTGCACTATTACTCACCGTTTTGGGGCCCCAGAGTGATTTCCATGATTGACGATTCTCGGGGTGCATTTACGTGTCCGTCGTCAACCCTCACAGTTTTGTCCAATTTTGACCCATTTTGTTGACTATTACTCACCATTTTGGGGTCCCAAAGCGGTTTCCATAGTTATTGAAGCCCAAGCTGCGCTTATGTGTCGGTTATCAAAACTCGTAATTTTGGCCAATTCTGGCTCATTTCCTGGACTATTACTCACTGTTTTGGTTTCCCAAAGTGAGTTCCTCGATTGACGATCCCCGGGGTGTGTTTACGTGTGCGTCGTCAACACTCACAGTTTTGTCCAATTCTGGCCGTTTTCATGGACTATTACTCAACGTTTTGGAGCCCCGAAGTTATTTCCATAGTTGTTGAACCCCAGGGTGCGATTACGTTGTGGTCAACAGCACTCGCAATTTTGGCCGATTCTGGCCCGTTTCGTGGACTGTAACTGACTATTTGGGGTCCCAGAGTGATTTCCATGATTGACGAAGCCCAGGCTGTGATTACGTGTAGGTCATCAACACTCGCAATTTTAGCCGATTCTGGCCCGTTTTGTGGACTATTAATCACTGTTTTGGGATCCGGAGTGATTTCCACGATTGGAAAACCCCAGGGTGCGTTTATGCGACGGTCATCAACACACAATTTTGGCTGATTCAGGCCCGTTTCATGGATTATTACTCACTGTTTTCAGGTCCCAAAGTGATTTCCACGACATACGAACCCTGGGGAGCTTTTACATGTCGGTCATCAACACTCACATTTTTGGCTGATTCTGGTCCGTTTCGTGCACTATTACTCACCGTTTTGGGGCCCCAGAGTGATTTCCATGATTGACGATTCTCGGGGTGCATTTACGTGTCCGTCGTCAACCCTCACAGTTTTGTCCAATTTTGACCCATTTTGTTGACTATTACTCACCATTTTGGGGTCCCAAAGCGGTTTCCATTGTTATTGAAGCCCAAGCTGCGCTTATGTGTCGATCATCAACACTCGTAATTTTGGCCAATTCTGGCTCATTTCCTGGACTATTACTCACTGTTTTGGTTTCCCAAAGTGAGTTCCTCGATTGACGATCCCCGGGGTGTGTTTACGTGTGCGTCGTCAACACTCACAGTTTTGTCCAATTCTGGCCGTTTTCATGGACTATTACTCACCGTTTTGGGGCCCCAAAGTTATTTCCATAGTTGTTGAACCCCAGGGTGCGATTACGTTTTGGTCAACAACACTCGCAATTTTGGCCGATTCTGGCCCGTTTCGTGGACTGTAACTGACTCTTTGGGGTCCCAGAGTGATTTCCATGATTGACAAAGCCCAGGGTGTGATTACATGTAGGTCATCAACACTCGCAATTTTAGCCGATTCTGGCCCGTTTTGTGGACTATTAATCACTGTCTTGGGATCCGGAGTGATTTCCACGATTGGAAAACCCCAGGGTGCGTTTATGCGACGGTCATCAACACACAATTTTGGCTGATTCTGGCCCGTTTCATGGATTATTACTCACTGTTTTCAGGTCCCAAAGTGATTTCCACGACATACGAACCCTGGGGCGCTTTTACATGTCGGTCATCAACACTCACATTTTTGGCTGATTCTGGTCCGTTTCGTGCACTATTACTCACCGTTTTTGGGCCCCACAGTGATTTCCATGATTGACGATTCTCGGGGTGCGTTTACGTGTCCGTCGTCAACACTCACGGTTTTGTCCAATTTTGACCCATTTTGTTGACTATTACTCACCATTTTGGGGTCCCAAAGTGGTTTCCATAGTTATTGAAGCCCAAGCTGCACTTATGTGTCGGTCATCAACACTCGTAATTTTGGCCAATTCTGGCTCATTTCCTGGACTATTACTCACTGTTTTGGTTTCCCAAAGTGAGTTCCTCGATTGACGATCCCCGGGGTGTGTTTACGTGTGCGTCGTCAACACTCACAGTTTTGTCCAATTCTGGCCGTTTTCATGGACTATTACTCAACATTTTGGGGCCCCGAAGTTATTTCCATAGTTGTTGAACCCCAGGGTGCGATTACGTTGTGGTCAACAACACTC
>NW_021261948.1:3456-6343 GCF_002162155.2 Triticum dicoccoides
TTTACGTGTCCGTCGTCAACACTCACAGTTTTGTCCAATTTTGACCCATTTTGTTGACTATTACTCACCATTTTGGGGTCCCAAAGCGGTTTCCATAGTTATTGAAGCCCAAGCTGCGCTTATGTGTCGGTCATCAACACTCGTAATTTTGGCCAATTCTGGCTCATTTCCTGGACTATTACTCACTGTTTTGGTTTCCCAAAGTGAGTTCCTCGATTGACGATCCCCGGGGTGTGTTTACGTGTGCGTCGTCAACACTCACAGTTTTGTCCAATTCTGGCCGTTTTCATGGACTATTACTCACCGTTTTGGGGCCCCGAAGTTATTTCCATAGTTGTTGAACCCCAGGGTGCGATTACGTTGTGGTCAACAACACTCGCAATTTTGGCCGATTCTGGCCCGTTTCGTGGACTGTAACTGACTGTTTGGGGTCCCAGAGTGATTTCCATGATTGACGAAGCCCAGGGTGTGATTACGTGTAGGTCATCAACACTCGCAATTTTAGCCGATTCTGGCCCGTTTTGTGGACTATTATTCACTGTTTTGGGATCCGGAGTGATTTCCACGATTGGAAAACCCCAGGGTGCGTTTATGCGACGGTCATCAACACACAATTTTGGCTGATTCTGGACCGTTTCATGGATTATTACTCACTGTTTTTAGGTCCCAAAGTGATTTCCACGACATACGAACCCTGGGGCGCTTTTACATGTCGGTCATCAACACTCACATTTTTGGCTGATTCTGGTCCGTTTCGTGCACTATTACTCACCGTTTTGGGGCCCCAGAGTGATTTCCATGATTGACGATTCTCGGGGTGCGTTTACGTGTCCGTCGTCAACACTCACAGTTTTGTCCAATTTTGACCCATTTTGTTGACTATTACTCACCATTTTGGGGTCCCAAAGCGGTTTCCATAGTTATTGAAGCCCAAGCTGCGCTTATGTGTCGGTCATCAACACTCGTAATTTTGGCCAATTCTGGCTCATTTCCTGGACTATTACTCACTGTTTTGGTTTCCCAAAGTGAGTTCCTCGATTGACGATCCCCGGGGCGTGTTTACGTGTGCGTCGTCAACACTCACAGTTTTGTCCAATTCTGGCCGTTTTCATGGACTATTACTCACCGTTTTGGGGCCCCAAAGTTATTTCCATAGTTGTTGAACCCCAGGGTGCGATTACGTTTTGGTCAACAACACTCGCAATTTTGGCCGATTCTGGCCCGTTTCGTGGACTGTAACTGACTCTTTGGGGTCCCAGAGTGATTTCCATGATTGACGAAGCCCAGGGTGTGATTATGTGTAGGTCATCAACACTCGCAATTTTAGCCGATTCTGGCCCGTTTTGTGGACTATTAATCACTGTTTTGGGATCCGGAGTGATTTCCACGATTGGAAAACCCCAGGGTGCGTTTATGCGACGGTCATCAACACACAATTTTGGCTGATTCTGGCCCGTTTCATGGATTATTACTCACTGTTTTCAGGTCCCAAAGCGATTTCCACGACATACGAACCCTGGGCGCTTTTACATGTCGGTCATCAACACTCACATTTTTGGCTGATTCTGGTCCGTTTCGTGCACTATTACTCACCGTTTTGGGGCCCAGAGTGATTTCCATGATTGACGATTCTCCGGGTGCGTTTACGTGTCCGTCGTCAACACTCACAGTTTTGTCCAATTTTGACCCATTTTGTTGACTATTACTCACCATTTTGGGGTCCCAAAGCGGTTTCCATAGTTATTGAAGCCCAAGCTGCGCTTATGTGTCGGTCATCAACACTCGTAATTTTGGCCAATTCAGGCTCATTTCCTGGACTATTACTCACTGTTTTGGTTTCCCAAAGTGAGTTCCTCGATTGACGATCCCCGGGGTGTGTTTACGTGTGCGTCGTCAACACTCACAGTTTTGTCCAATTCTGGCCGTTTTCATGGACTATTACTCACCGTTTTGGGGCCCTGAAGTTATTTCCATAGTTGTTGAACCCCAGGGTGCGATTACGTTGTGGTCAACAACACTCGCAATTTTGGCCGATTCTGGCCCGTTTCGTGGACTGTAACTGACTGTTTGGGGTCCCAGAGTGATTTCCATGATTGACGAAGCCTAGGGTGTGATTACGTGTAGGTCATCAACACTCGCAATTTTAGCCGATTCTGGCCCGTTTTGTGGACTATTAATCACTGTCTTGGGATCCGGAGTGATTTCCACGATTGGAAAACCCCAGGGTGCGTTTATGTGACGGTCATCAACACACAATTTTGGCTGATTCTGGACCGTTTCATGGATTATTACTCACTGTTTTCAGGTCCCAAAGTGATTTCCACGACATACGAACCCTGGGGCGCTTTTACATGTCGGTCATCAACACTCACATTTTTGGCTGATTCTGGTCCGTTTCGTGCACTATTACTCACCGTTTTGGGGCCCCAGAGTGATTTCCATGATTGACGATTCTCGGGGTGCGTTTACGTGTCCGTCGTCAACACTCACAGTTTTGTCCAATTTTGACCCATTTTGTTGACTATTACTCACCATTTTGGGGTCCCAAAGCGGTTTCCATAGTTATTGAAGCCCAAGCTGCGCTTATGTGTCGGTCATCAACACTCGTAATTTTGGCCAATTCTGGCTCATTTCCTGGACTATTACTCACTGTTTTGGTTTCCCAAAGTGAGTTCCTCGATTGACGATCCCCGGGGCGTGTTTACGTGTGCGTCGTCAACACTCACAGTTTTGTCCAATTCTGGCCGTTTTCATGGACTATTACTCACCGTTTTGGGGCCCCAAAGTTATTTCCATAGTTGTTGAACCCCAGGGTGCGATTACGTTTTGGTCAACAACACTCGCAATTTTGGCCGATTCTGGCCCGTTTCGTGGACTGTAACTGACT
>NW_021261949.1:0-1374 GCF_002162155.2 Triticum dicoccoides
CAGAAGCGTAGTCTTCGATAGGACTAGCTATCCCCCTCTTATTCTGGCTTTCTGCAGTTCAGTCCACCGATATGGCCTCCTTACACATATACCCATGCATATGTAGTATAGTTCCTTGCTTGCGAGTACTTTGGATGAGTACTCACGGTTGCTTTCTCCCCCCTTTTTCCCCCTTTCCTTTCTTTCTGGTTGTCGCAACCAGATGCTGGAGTCCAGGAGCCAGGAGCCAGCGTCGACGACGACTACTACATTGGAGGTGCCTACTACTACGTGCAGGCTGACGACGACGACCAGGAGTAGTTAGGAGGATCCCAGGCAGGAGGCCTGCGCCTCTTTCGATCTGTATCCCAGTTTGTGCTAGCCATCTTATGGCAACTTGTTTAACTTATGTCTGTACTCAGATATTGTTGCTTCCGCTGACTCATCTATGATCGAGCACTTGTATTCGAGCCCTCGAGGCCCCTGGCTTGTATTATGATGCTTGTATGACTTATTTTATTTGTAGAGTTGTGTTGTGATATCTTCCTGTGAGTCCCTGATCTTGATCGTACACGTTTGCGTGTATGATTAGTGTATGATTGAATCGGGGGCGTCACAGGTGACCAGTCCCTTTGCAGTAGAAGCACTTAGTCTCAGGCTTAGGACCAGACTTGGGCTTCTTCACTTGAGCAGCAACTTGCTTGCCGTTCTTCTTGAAGTTCCCCTTCTTCCCTTTGCCCTTTTCTTGAAACTAGTGGTCTTATCAACCATCAACACTTGATGTTTTTCTTGATTTCTACCTTCATTGATTTCATCATCACGAAGAGCTTGGGAGTTGTTTCCGTTATCCCTTGCATATTATAGTTCATCACGAAGTTCTACTAACTTGGTGATGGTGACTAGAGAATTCTGCCAATCACTATCTTATCTGGAAGATTAACTCCCACTTGATTCAAGCGATTGTAGTACCCAGACAATCTGAGCACATGCTCACTAGTTGAGCGATTCTCCTCCATCTTTTAGCTATAGAACTTGTTGGAGACTTTATATCTCACAACTCGGGTATTTGCTTGAAATATTAACTTCAACTCCTGGAACATCTCATATGGTCCATGACGTTCAAAACGTCTTTGAAGTCCCGATTCTAAGCCGTTAAGCATGGTGCACTTAAACTATCAAGTAGTCATCATATTGAGCTAGCTAAATGTTCATAACGTTTGCATCTGCTCCTGCAATAGGTCTGTCACCTAGCGGTGCATCAAGGACATAATTCTTCTGTGCAGCAATGAGGATAATCCTCAGATCACGGATCCAATCCGCATCATTGCTACTAACATCTTTCAACACAATTTTCTCTAGGAACATATCAAAATAAACACAGGGAAGCAACAACGC
>NW_021261950.1:0-7702 GCF_002162155.2 Triticum dicoccoides
CTCTCCACTCGGTAGGATTTTCAAACTTAGGCGAGTACTGGACTGCAGCTAAGCCTCTGAGTGGGAGGGTCGCTCTCCACTCGGTAAGATCTTCAAACTTAGGCGAGTACTCTACTGCAGCTAAGCCCCCGAGTGGGAGGGTCGCTCTCCACTCGGTAGGATTTTTCACACTTAGGCGAGTACTGGACTGCAGCTAAGCCCCCGAGTGGGAGGCTGGCTCACCACTCGGTAGGATTTTCAAACACTTAGGCGAGTACTGGACTGCAGCTAAGACCCCGAGTGGGAGGCTGGCTCACCACTCGGTAGGATTTTCAAACACTTAGGCGAGTACTAGACTGCAGCTAAGCCCCCGAGTGTCAAGCTGGCTCACCCCTCGGTAGGATTTTCAAACACTTAGGCGAGTATTGGTCTGCAGCTAAGCCCCCGGGTGGGAGGCTGGCTCACCACTCGGTAGGATTTTCAAACACTGTGTCACATCCCTAGTTCTGACAATGCCTAGTGCATGCATTAGAGTGTTGCACCATGTTTAAATTTCATTTAAATTTGAAATGGGGATTGTTGAAACCCTAGCACCAAATGAAATTTAACTAGGTTCAATAAAAATATTTTCAATAACCCAGAATGCCCTTTGGAAATGTTCATAATTTCTGTTAAAGGTGAAAACCTCTTCCAAAAATGATGAACATATTTATAGGCTATTCCTGGATTTTTGAATTAAATTATATAGTATTTGCATTTGGGCATTTAATTGCTAATAATATTTTAAATGCTCGAATAATCACAAACTGAAATGTTTACTGTTGGAAATATTCCAAACAGTGGCCACAGTCAGTTGCATGATTTTTGGAAATGCTCTGGCATTTTTAATAAATCCAAACACAATTACAGAAAATAGAAAACAGTAACTAAAATAGAAATAAAAGAGAGGAGAGAAACCTTACCTGGCCTCACCCGTGCAGCCCACCAGCCGGCCCAGCTTCCCCCCCTGGCCGGCCCAGCCCACCCGCGCCTTCCCTGTCGTCTTCCTCCTCGGACAGAAGGACGAGGGCGTGTGCCCGACGCTCGCCGGCACGCGCGCGCGCCACCTCCCCCCCCTGCTGGCCACCTCCTGCTTCCCCCGGACTCCCTCGATGCCCCGGACGAAGCCACGCAGCTGCCCCGCACCGCTCTCACTCTCCCTCGCCCTCCTCTTCTCCCCCTGCTCTCTCTCCCTCTCACCCGAGAACCACCGCCGCCGCCGACGGGCATCACCGTAGCCACTGGCCTCCCCTCGCCTCCCCGACCCGCTTCCGAGCTCCGCCACAACCCCCTCCACCTCCTCGTTGAGCTACGGACCTCCCGGACGTGCTGCAATGCCGCCACCATCGCCGTTTCCGTCGCCGGCCACCGAAGTTCGCCGCGGTCAATTCGCCACCTCCGCCGCCTCCCCGAGACCACCGAGCTGCTCATCGACCTCGCTGTGAGCTCCTCTTCCATTTCCCCTTCTCCCCGCGCTCGTTCCCGCACTCCAGCCGCCTTCTCACCGGAGCCGATTGCTCCTCGCCGCCGGTCATGGCGCTGCCGTGGCCAGGGTCACCCCAGCTAGCGCCCGAGCACGTTACCGAGTTTGCCGCCCTCCCAGGAGCCCACAGAGCCTTTCCGTTTCCCCTCTAGTGCACCGCAGCTCCGCGTTCGACCTTGGCCGAACTCCGGCGGCCACCTAGGTCGACGCCGGCGCCGATTCCGGCCGCCCCGACCCCAACCGACTCCACAGGAAGACGCGGCGCCCTCCCAGCTACCCGTAGAGCCTCTCCGCCGCCCGAATGGTCGCCGGAGGAGCGATCCCGAAGCCCTCCGCCGTGCCTGTTGCCGCCGGCGTTGAGCCGCCGGCCTGTTTGGGCCATTTGACCGGGGTTTGACTTTCCCTGTGTCACTGACATGCGGGACCAGCCCGCCTAATTAATCTAGGTTAGTTTAAGTTAAAACGCTAACTAACCCAGTTAGTTAGGTTAGTCACTGACACGGAGGACCCACTGGTCAGTTTGACCTGGGCTGCCCGTTGACTCGCTTACGTCATGCTGACGTAGTGCTGACGCAGTAAATTCATTTTCTGGAATTATTTTAATTCTAAATATCCAGGAAATTCCAGAAAATGCCTAAAACTTCTAAAAATCATAGAAAATTAACCGTAACTCCAAATTAAATAATTTATATATGAAAAATTATCAGAAAAATTCAAGGAATCCATCTGTACCATTTTCATGCATGTTAGAACAACTTATAGCTGCTGTTTAGCACAAATCAATTAAATGGCATTTGAATAATCACATATGGAGTTTAAATTTGAATCTTGTATTCAAACCAACTTCATTTAATCTGTTGCTAGTTGCATTAGCTCAAAACACATTCATTTTGCCATGTCATGATCATGCATCATATTGTGCATTGCATTGATTGTGTTCCCTTCTGTGTTGCCGGTATTTGTTCCCCCTCGATAGACGTGATACCGATGATGTGATCGTTGACACTGATGAAGACTCAATGTTATCTTCAGAAGTGCCAGGCAAGCAAAACCCCCTTGTTCATTCCGATACAATCCTACTCTCTCGCTCCTGCTCTCTTTTACTGCATTAGGACAACACCGATTCATCTGTTACTTGCTGCGGTAGCTGAACCCCTTTGTCCTTTGCATGACCTGTCATTGCCACAGTAAATAGATGAAACCCACTAGCATGAGTAGGAGTTGTTTGAGCCCTGATGTGCCTACTCATTCATGCTTGTTTGTCATGCCTGCTACTGCTTAGAGTTGAGTCAGGTCTGATTCATCGGGGATGAATCAGAGGCGTGTGAACATGTCCTACTGTGTGTGAGCTAAGTGTGTGAACACGATTTGGTAAAGGTAGCGGTGAGAGGCCATGTAGGAGTACATGGTGGGTTGTCTCATTGCAGCCGTCCTCAGGAACTGAGTTCTGTGTTTGTGATCCATGATCAGTTACTACCACACATTGGGCTCCGGGCGCTCCAAGCCCTCTCGACTTATTAATCAACTTGATCTCTGTCCAGGAGTTGCAACTAGTTTCTGGTGTTTGTATGCAGTGTTAGTAGTCTACCAAGTGGCACCCGGTACAGGTGGGCTTGGGACAGACTAGGCACAGTGGCCCGGTGTACCAAGTGGCACCCGGTTGGTGGGCTTGGGAACCCTGCACACATCGTTTGGGGCCGTAAGCGACACCCCGGCCGGATCTCCTTGCGGATGGAACCCGAATAGGCGATAAACCTGGACTAGAGACTTGTTCGGTTAGTCAGGTCGTGGCCGACTCCCTCGCCCGGCTTCCGCTTGAAGGTTGCCGAGGTACATGACGTGTACAGGGCGATAAGTGGCGAGAGCGTGTGTGAAGAAGTACACCCCTGCAGGGTTAACATCATCTATTCGAATAGCCGGATTCCTCGGATATGGAAACGTGGACCCCTTATATCAGTTCATAGACAAGTGAAAGTGGATACTCTAAAATACGCAAGATAAGCGTGAGTGCTATGGATGGCGTTCTCGTAGGGAGACGGGAGCGGATCCATAGTGGTGTATTGATATGGTGGATATGTGGACTCGTGTGCGCCACCTCAAAAGAGTTACTTGCAGTCGTAGTTCAGGTTAGCCACCGAGTCAAAGCTGGCTTGCTGCAGTTAAACTCCACCACCCCCCCTTGTTGATAATGATGCATGTGTAGATAGATCTGATGTAAGTCTTGCTGGGTACATTTGTACTCACGTTTGCCTATTTTATGTTTTTTGCAGAGAGACTTCAGTCTCACTAGTAGTTCCGCTTGGACTTCGACGTTTAGCTTGATACCTCAGCTACGATCTTGTGCCCTCGGCAGGATCTGGTAGATAGTCGGGCTTCTCAGCCTTTTTCATGTATAGATGTCTGTACTCAGACATGATAGCTTCCGCTTGTGCCTTGACTTGTATGCTCTGATTGTTGGGTCATGAGACCCATGTTTGTAATGTCTCGCTCCTCGGAGCCTATTGAATAAACTACTTGAGTCGTAGAGTCATTTTGTGATGCCATGTTGTATTGCACATATCGAGCATATTGTGTGTATGTTATTGAAATGCTTGGTATGTGTGGGATCTGACTATCTAGTTGTTTATCTTTAGTAGCCTCTCTTACCGGGAAATGTCTCCTAGTGTTACCGCTGAGCCATGGTAGCTTGCTACTGCTCTGGAACACTTAGGCTGGCCGGCATGTGTCCTTCTTCGTTCCTGTGTCTGTCCCTTCGGGGAAATGTCACGCTTTGAGTACCGGAGTCCTATTAGCCCGCTACAGCCCGGTTTACCGGAGTCCTGCTAGCCCAGTGCTACAGCCCGGACCCACTTGCTGATGACCGACACGTTCGAAGCTGGGTCATGAATGCCTGTCCCTGTAAGTCTGTGCCACTTTGGGTTTACGACTAGTCATGTCAGCCCGGGCTCCTTATCATATGGATGCTAGCGACACTATCATATACGTGAGCCAAAAGGCGCAAACGGTCCCGGGCAAAGGTAAGGCGACACCCGTGGGGATACCGTGCGTGAGGCCGCAAAGTGATATGAGGTGTTACCGGCTAGATCGATGTGACATCGAGTCGGGGTCCTGACAGCGTTGGTATCAGAGCTTGACTGCCTGTAGGATTACCAAGCCAAACTGGTCGAAGTTGAGTCTAGAAATTCTTTAGTTATATAAGGGAATTGATTGTGGGATGGAACGTAAGGCTCTTTTTACTCCTTATACCTCATGGCCTTCTGATCTGAGTCATCATCTTCTCTTCTACGGGGATTAAGAACTAGGCTTTCTCTTCTTTCTATCAGGATCACGTGTTACTAATCCGTAGACTTATAGATTGTTGGATTTAAGTCTCAGTTCAGTTCTTACTACTTCTGTATGTTAATTGTTGATCTCGAAACCTTGATATTGTGCTTCTGAGTGGTTATGCCACCATTTTTGTGAATGTCTCAAATCTTTTCTGAGCATTTACAGCCGTTATGCTGTCCGAGTCATTCCAGGTTTCTAAACAGTTTGATGCACTTGCAGATTCTTTCCTTCCGTTTCAATGTTCCTTTGGGCCAGATTAACCACACTAATCAGTGAGTTGAGGTACTCTGTTGCCTTGACATTTATGTTGGAGTTACTATTATGACCCTAGGTATTTAGGGAGTCACCTAGTAACCTAGCAACGTTTTGTGTTCCCAGTGTGATGATTCTGGCCATCAGTCTCGAAAGCATCCCGTGATGCTACTTAGTAGTAGGTATTCTGTTCCTGGGTTTTTGAACCCGAGATTCACCCTACTTACTTCATGTTGATAGTATTTGCTAGTTCCTTCAGGATATTAGTAACCTTTGCATTAGTCCTCGATGTTCGTGGTATTCCTTTCTTCCAAATACTATGAACCGCCTATGGCAGATGTTCCTCGCTGATCGAAAGATCACATTCAGAGTGCTCTCGATGGGTTCTCGATTCTACATTGTGACTCTGCCAGTTCTACCTTTCTGCATGGGTTATCCGGAAGAAATATGTGGAATTCGTTCGACATGCTAAACCATGCATCCACAACTCAGAAAATCGCATGTTCCTTTGAGTTGCTCTCTTTAGTTGCATTCTGACCCTCGTCTATCAATTGATACCAAGGGTATGCATGCATTCGTTTATCAATGCCTATTACCCTTGTGGTATGTCAAGCCATTCTATTCCGGAATGACTAGGAGAAACAAACTCCAGTACCTCTTCCATATCTAGGATTAGGTCAAAGTAGTTGTACTCTGCAGATCAAGTTGCTAACCCAACTTTTGTTCTGTTCTACCTTGGAGTATTACCATCTTTATATCAAGAATTTCATGAGAATTGTACCACCTTTTGTGAATTCTTGACATAGTGATACTTCTCGCCATCCTTTTTCATTCCTCGGTTCCGTGTTGTCGCAACCGGAACGTCGACAAGTGAATCATGATGTGTGAATTCAATACTCCTAGCAACCTTGTTGCTTGGTAGTTAAAGGATAATAATTTCATTCTTAGCATGTTGGTTAGTGAATCATCATTCTAGGACTGATCGTGCTACCTAGTCCTTATTTCGGTGCACCCTTCGATCGATGAGTTAGGATCTTGTCAAGTCCTCACTCATTTGATCATATCGTCTTGCCCTGAAAGGCAAGATTGTTCTCGAGCTTAGTAACATACCGGTGGTTCGTGATTTTCTGAATATCTTCTCAGAAGTATTACCAGGTTGTCACCTGACTGTTATGTTGAGCTCGTGATCAAGTTGGTTTCTTGTGAACCACCCTTTCTCCAAAAATCTGTGTTGGATATCCCGGAGCTAGTTGGTTAAGCTAGACAACAACTTGGAGAGTTGGAAGAAAAAAGCTTGCCTGACTTAGTTCGTTCCAAAGGGATATTCTTGTGTAGTGTGTGTTGAAGAAAGATGATATCTTCATCGATTGGTCCTGGTGATCAGTTGCTGGACCTATTGTCTTATCAATCCTTTGATTTGAGTGTGGGCTATCGTCAAATCAAATCAGTACCAACGATGCTCGTAATGTTGTCTTATTCGTGGTTGATCCCTCGAGCATACACCATTATATCTTTTGGGTCTGACCAATGCTATCACTTGTTCACTTAACTATGGAATTCCTTTTAAAAGGAAACCCAGATGAATTGTTGTTGTGCCCATTGACAACATCCTTGTCTTCTCCATAATTTTGCTGAACATTAAGCTAGTGTTGGAAACTTTTGAAAGCATTTATTCATGCTAGCTCATGAAGCATATGTTTGGATGAAGGTAGTGACTTCCTTTAATTCATGTGCATCTGATGCAAGTTGCCGCCGTGGATTCGAGAAAGTCAATGTTGCTTTCTTTGGAATCATTCCAAATCAGTCATGCACACGTGCGACGAATGCTGTGGTTTGAAGACTTGCAACCTTCAATCTATATGTATCCCTAGCACACCAAGCCACAGGTTGATTTGTTCAAGGAGAAGGAGTTCCTTCATAAGAGCTAATCCGGACTTATGTAAGGACTTCGATACCCTCGTTGATGGTTCCCCCTCCTGAACTCGGTAGTGTTTTATTATAAGACTACCACGTGGTCATGCTTGTCTGGGACAACGTGTTCACATGTTTGTAGCAGAACCAGCTCATGTTTTGGAGCTTGCTATCGTAGTTCATCTCCCGAGAATCCCGCAACGTCATCTCATCGATTTGTGTTGCAAACTTTCATTTTTCTTCCTAAGACTCGATGAGCCTGGAATATCCTAACACCAACCAGAGCTGAATCTCAGGCAGATATGATGGTTGGAACATTTCCCTAAGAACTATAATATTGGTCTCTCGATAACCGGTAAGGTGGATGTCGTGGCCAACACACCCATCCGGTAGACCTATTATTATAGTATCTTGTTTGAGGAAGTTGGCCACCTCCCCATAGGGATTTCGTAGGGTTTACTCCCTAGTTGCCCCTATGGATTTCTGAGATCCCGAAGTCCGACCTTTTTACTTGATGTTCTAGATATCAAACCATATCTATGAATGGGTTACACTAGCACATCAAGGAGAACATTAGAAGCGGAGTGCTAAATGTCTCTCGGTCGATCATCCAGATTTTATTTCCTTGGCCTCGCTAAGGTGAAATCTGAGAAGGTGTTATCTTCCTTGCATCTGCATCCTCCATCACCCTTCAACATGGTAGTAAGTTGT
>NW_021261951.1:0-789 GCF_002162155.2 Triticum dicoccoides
CTAGGCCCTTCATTTGTAAGCAAAACAAATGTATCCAATTTAGGCAGCATCATATTCTCATGAACATTAGAATCATTACCAAGAAACGAAAGTACCTGGTAATTTAGTTGGCGTGCACGAGCTCTAGTAATTGGTCCAGTATGTATAGCAGCAGGGGCTGTGGGTGTAACAATTGTATTGATGTCCTCATCAACTACTAAGAAGTGGTGGTGGTGTATCACAAATCCGTCAAGCAAATCTCAAATTCTTACCAGTTCTTACCCAGCAGCAGGCGGTGATCGGCAACCGTTGTAGTCAAAAACTCTCAAAGCTTGGATAGAGCGATTACCAGGGAGAGTCAAACACACGACGTAGATGTATGTGGAGCTGGGAAGGCTTATAGTATGGTAGCAAAAAGGGTCAGCAATAATCAATTCAGAGATGCAAAGTTGAATAAACGCTCAACAACGGTACTGTGCTGGTCCTAGGCTAGACTGTGCTAGAGACGCGAGCCTAGAACACCAACAAAATCACGGCGCGGCACGTAAACAAGGGAAAAGCACACTCTGAAATTTTTCTTTTCGCTCTTTTTTTTTGCGCTCTTTTTTTTTGCGCTGTTTTTTTTTGCGAAAAATCACTATAGTGGCGAGTGTCTCAAAACTCTTCCTAGGTCAAACTGACAGGATGGGCACGAATTTTTTTTTCGACAAATTTTTTTTTTCGATTGCCCGGACCCAAAAACTGGAAACGAGTCAAAAAAAACTTCCTATAATGGCACCTGTCTCAAAACACTCAGAAACACCTAAAAAT
>NW_021261952.1:0-3765 GCF_002162155.2 Triticum dicoccoides
AACTGTCAAGGGGTTCCCATTATAACCCAACCGTGTAAGGAACGCAAAATCCGGGAACATAACACCGATATGACGGAAACTAGGGCAGCAAGAGTGGAACAAAACACCAGGCATAAGGCTGAGCCTTCCACCCTTACCAAGTATATAGATGCATTAATTAAATAAGAGATGTTATGATATCCCAACAAAATATCCATGTTCCAACAAGGAACAAACTCCAATCTTCACCTGCAACTAACAACGCTATAAGAGGGGCTGAGCAAAGTGGTAACATAGCCAAACAATGGTTTGCTAGGACAAGGTGGGTTAGAGGCTTGACTTAACAATATGGGAGGCATGATAAGCAAGTGGTAGGTATCGCAGCATAGGCATAGCAAAAGAGAGAGCAACAAGCAAGCAAAGATAGAAGTGATTTCGAGGGTATGGTCATCTTGCCTGAAATCCCGCAAGAAAGAAGAACGAGACCATAAAGAAGATAAACGGACGAAGTCGAACGAATCCTCACAACGCGACGTTATTGGAACTAACCCGAAGAAGCAACACCGGAAAGAAGCAAACAACATAGTAAACAACCACCACATAAACATGTCATGATGCACAACCAAATATGATGCATGTCCGGTTTAAAGATACATGGCATGGCAAAAGTGCACAAGCAATCCTACAAATTAAGTGGAGCTCAATATGCAAAGGTGCATATTGACGAAACACCATGAGAAGTTATTTAGTTCGACCTCGTTTATGTACCCACCAATATTAAATGTTGATTAACATGGCAAGAGGGTGAAGGACAACAAAACTACCTATCTAGGCAAGTTTAAATGAGGCCGGAAACAACGAACAACGATTCCGGTAAAACCCCATATGCATATTTTAAGGTTTGATACTGTTCTGCCCTAAACACAATTTTAGAGTTGTTAAACATGCAAAGTAAAGCCACCATGTTAAACTAGGCATTTTTCTACCCCATTTACATATAAAGTTTATTAAGTTCGGAGCTACGGTTAATTAGTTATGAAATAAAGCATTTTAGCATGGCATAGGAGCAAATTTAACCAAACAGCATTTTAAACATTTCAAACATGGATGAAAGTTGTAAATTATTAAACTAGACAAAATTCTAAACAACTTTCATATATAATTTATTTAGATCCGATGCACGGTTGTGAAGTTATTAAATGCATGAAACTAGGGGGGTTTTCTGTAAAATCTGCCATCTTAGGAAAATAGAAAAAATTCGCAGGACCAGGAAATAAACTAGCGGGCCGAAACTGGCCGGCCCAACAGGAACAGGGGAGGGGCTGGACGCGTCCTCACCATGGGCCGTGCCCAGTCGAGGAGGAGGGAGCTGGGCCGCGCATCTGGGGCGCTGATGGGCCCCGTGTGGGTCGCGGCCCACGGGGCTGTGGCCGTCCTCCTCCCGTTCCCGCACGAACAGGGAGGCAGGGGCCGCAGTGGCGGTTCACGCCGGCGACGGCGAGGCTCGAGGGCAGTGGCGGGGTCCGGCGGGGTTGAGGCGAACGAGAACCGGTCGCGGGGCGGCGGATCCCGACTGGGTCGGGCAAAGGCAAGGCCGGCAGCGAGCTCCACGTCGCAGCGGTGCCCTAGAGAGAGAGAGAGAGATCGGGTGAGGAAGAGAAAGGAAACACGGGGAAGAACAGGGAGCAGAGGACGGCGAGGCCTGGCTTGGCGGAAGGAGTCCGGCGATGGCGGCGCGGGCGCGGGGCAGCGGTGGCGCGCGGCTCGTCGGCGACGAGGCAAAGGCGGCAACGCGGCGATGACCGGGGCGACGAGGTTTCGCGGAGGCGGCGCGAGCGGGCTCCCTCAGGCCCAGATCGGCCTGGGCGGGCCTGGTGCGGGCCGGGAGGGCCACGGGGAGGTGGAAGGAGGCCAGGGCGACGTGGCACATGGGGATTGGCTGGAGGCGGCGCTCGGGGACAGGTGGCGCGCTGGGATTCGCCGTCGCGCGTGGCGGCGGTGGCGACAAGTGGCGGGCGCGGGCTAGCGGCGCTGAAAGCGAGGAGACAGGGGGAGGTGGCGGCTGCGGGAGGTTAGGGGAGGTTAGGGGTTAGGGTTTTCCAAATTAGGAAGGAGGGGTGTTTATATAGGGTAGGTGCTAGGGTTAGGGGGCTTTGAGGGGGTTTTCGGAGTGTTTCGGAGCTTCCGATCGCGATCTGACGGTCCGGAACAGAGGGGGTTTTAGGTGGGCTGCAGGTGAGTTGTAAAAAGAGGTTGGGCTGACATGAGAGGAGAGGAGTGCAGCCCGGCAACTGTTTCCAGAGACCGAAAACGTCCGACGTTTTGACCAACTATAATGTCGCTATAGTTTAAGGTTGGACTATCAAACGAACTCCGAATGCGATGAAACTTGACAGGCGGTCTATCTACACTATAATAAGACCACACGCCAACTTTCAACCCATTCTGAGAACATTTTCCGGCCACTTGTAAAATAATATTTCAGACATGCCGCGGGCGTGTGCAAGTGTGTCTGGGCTCAGGACGGACAACAGAGAGAACGAGGAGGCCGGGACGGATGCAAGTTTCGAAAAATATGATGATGCAATGCACATGATGACATGGCAAGATGCAACACGCAAGCGAATGACATGACAACGACAACGAAACACTGGAAGACACCTGGCGCAACGGTCTCGGGGCGTCACACAAGTAGAAGTAGAAGAATAATAAGTACAAGAAAAAGAAGAAGAAGAAGAAGAAGAAGAAGAAGAAGAAGAAGAAGAAGAAGAAGAAGAAGAAGATGATGATGAGAAGTAGAAGCACTTGACAGATTTTTTATGCATCTATGTGCATATTTATAATACCTAAATAGTTCACCCCCACTATCTCATTTCTCTTTACATGCAGCCATGCCACATCACTACACATGCCAACTCAGCTTTTCCAGCCAACCACGTCATGGCATTTGTTTTCACATGCACCGCACATACAATGAAACCACGTCATTCGTTGTTGTAATTAACTTCTATAAAGCACCTTACGATTTGTGTTGAATTGTAAACGAGAGCAAGCAAGAGACAATCGAATAAATGATTAAACTATCGATTCCATTGAATGATTATCGGTAATATATACAAGGGGAATAGACACAATTAAGAGATGTCACTGTTCGTAGAGGTGGAAAGGGAAGAGACGCGACGGTTGCCAATGCAATCAACGTACAGATTACAATGGGATGATTATCTCTTTAATTAACCTATTAATTTAATCCTAACACTCCCCCTAATCCTTCCTCGTCCTTGCAACCGATCATCTCTGGAATCATCCTTGAATTAACTCTTCTCCAAAAACCCTATGGGAAAAATGTGAGAAGTATTGTAGTATGATATGTTGCCAAAACTCCTTCAAACCCAGTGGGAAAAATAAGAAGAAAATGATGCAACATATAATGGTTATTGTCTCTTTTAACTCAATACAAGAAAACCATAGAGTTCAGAGGACAATAAATATGTCGTATATACTTTTCTAAAAACCCCGGTGGGGAAAATTAAAAGAATGACATATAATCTCATGTTGGTATTACCTCATTAAAAACCTTTATGAGAACCTGTAAAGTAAACTCATGAAGGGAAAAAGAGTATAATATGATGCATTGAACAGGAACAATTCAGGAAGATACTTCCCCTGATTCTTGCAAAATTCGAAGCCGTCACCTACCAATTCAACGAACACATTTCTGAAACATAGAAGTTGGTAGAAACCCGATGAACAAATCAGTCGCATGATTTAATTTGCAAGATATGT
>NW_021261953.1:0-2990 GCF_002162155.2 Triticum dicoccoides
CCCCTCTTCAGAAAAGACCCCAAACTTTCCTCCTCTTGTTGGCGCCGCTCGTCTCCGATGGCCTTTGGGCCATGGAGGTGCGGAGAATATCGGCCCCCCGCCGGCGGGAGGGCCCCGTTCACGTTCTTGTTAGGTTCAACGTCTTGTTAGGTTCACGTTCTATCCCTACCCTGATGGTGCATTTAGTATCGTCAGAGGGCATGTGAAGGTTTGACCAGCTCCGGCAAGGGAGGGGCGATGACAGCGGCACACCTTTAGCTCGCTCCAGTGCTTGTAGTCATCGCTAGGTGGTCCACGGACTTGGTAGTAATTTTTATTACCTCTGGTGTTATTTGTACTGCCATGATTGAAGATGAATACACTAAAAGTTTCTCACACAAAAAGGGCTTGTTTGGTAGACTGCATTGTTTTTTGCCCCCTTGCATATGTGTCTGATCTGGGACAGGCAGAGCAGATGCAGGCTCAAAACCATGTTGTGCGCATGGTTTGGTTCCCTGCATATTGCCTGCTTGCATATATGCTTGCTTATGTGTCTCACCTGGGACAGGTAGAGCAGATGCAGGCTGAAAACCATGTTGTGCGCATGGTTTGGTTCCCTGCATATTGCCTGCTTGCATATATGCTTGCTTATGTGTCTCACCTGGGACAGGTAGAGCAGATGCAGGCTGAAAACCATGTTGTGCGCATGGTTTTGTTGCCTGCGTATGTGCTTGTTTATGTGTCTCACCTGGGACAAGCAGAGCAGATGCAGGCTGAAAACCATATTGCCCGCCTGCATGATAACACCAATTCCAACCCCATGTTCGGTTGCTTACTTATGGTTGTGCTGATGCACTGCATAATATTTGGTTGCATACATGCGGTCAGGTATTCTTAACTTATCATCACATTACACACAATGACACCGATTACACCATTAAAATAACACTACAATGACGACGAACGAGACAATGATGACAAAGTTTTTCATCCCACATAGCCCAAACTCACCATGAGGATTGCCTACTTCAATATTGCTCTTCTTCTTGAGCACAAACTTGGAGTAAGCATGGGCTGTCTGTGTAATGGGTCACTTGTTTTTGCTATGTTTTTCATGAACTGTAAACCCCTAGAACCCTTCCTCTATACACCACATACCACTTTGCCTAGCATGATAGAAGAGCAGCAGTTCAAACAAGAAGCAAAGGAACACACTACACACAGAACAGAAGAAACTTAAGCATGCCTGATCATGAAGGCAGAGCAAGTTCATCCTAGTTACTACGGTGTCATCCTATCATCACATCCAAAAATAAGTTGCAATCGTACCACCACAAGTCCACCATGTGCGTGAGGGGTGTATATACCACCTCGAAGTTCAGCACATGAACAATACAGAGTACTTTGTTTCCAAAAACAATACAGAGAACAAGACCACAAGAAAATAATTTCAAAATATGACAAAAATAGTTTTCATGCCCTAGCCACCATAAAATGCATCATCGATCATCATGCATGCCATCATCCCAACTACCAGAAACATCACAAGTAGTAGTGCTTTCCCAGGTTGGACCTAAGCCAGCGCCATGGAAACGAACCCAATACCATGTGCTTTATCGTCCAGCAGGTGGCTAAGAGTAGTTGTTAGAGCATCCGGACTGAAGCCACCTTGGTCCACGATGACCATATATTGGTCAAGGTGGACATCGACCGGCTTGCTCTCCCTAATGGCGGTTGCCAACTCCTTGACGGTGTCAGTCATGCTGCTGAAGACACTCAGCTCCTTCATCAAGCCACCCTTCTTCCTCTTCCTATCAAGAACATGAACATGATCACCACCATTGTGAGGACCATCAACGACGAAGGTCTCTAAGTCCTAGGTGTCTTGAAAGTCAGGCATAGGTGAACCGAGTAGCTCACCGGAGCCCGTGGCATGCTTGCCGGTTGCCAGCCCAAAGGAGAAGATCTACTGCATCTGTGAGTAGTTATGGATGGTTGTGTTGAGGAACTACGCGTCCTTGTGTGGTCCTAAGAAAGAAACACAATGTGGTTTGTTGTAATTCTCATGTTAGACAGGCTTAAACAAGTGGCATGTGAGCTAATCGTGATGTGGCCTTGGTAGTGCTCTACCTCCAACAGGATCGTGTAGGTGTCCTGATCCCATGATGTGTTGTTTAGGACTCTGACCTTGGACACTTGGATCCATCTGGCTCTCCACTTCCTGAGGTGGTTGTAGACCTGGTCGAGGTGACCTCTTGACCATAGAACTTGAACACCTGCTTGGCAACAAAGTTCAAGTGTGCCTCCTTGAAGCCCTTATCAGTCCTCATCCCACTTGCTATGATCTCACGCATCTTGTTAAGAAAGAAGGTGGACCGGAACGGATGCCATTTCATCGAGTTCCCCCTCTCAACAATCTTTGCCTTCCCAGCCTTGATGGTTGCCTTATGTGCAGCAGCAGTAGCATTAGGCACAACCATCGCAAATATTTGAGGCCTAACTGACCCCTGGAAGACATCTGAATCCCAGAGGCATCAGTTCCTTAGTCATAGGTCGGGAGTCCTCAATATAGGGTGGGAGGAATAGTCGCTTGGACAAGACAATGGCCTGATTAAACTCTTGCATACTCATGTCCTACAAGCGTTAGCGTCAGGACTAGTGGAACACACTACACATGGGCAGTAAGAAAGACCACTAGACATAGGCAGTAAACATAGTAGACATGGATCATGAAGTTCAAGACACCACCCTATGACTAGTATTCAAGCTCGCATACCATGGAGTTCAACACACTACGACACCTACATACTTTCAAACTAGCATACTACACATGTTCTGATTCACGGGCTAATACCATATCTACCATAGTATCATCCTTGTCGACATAGAAACAACATGAACATTATGAAGGCCTTCAAGCAACACCTAGCGTGCTATCAATCCATCACCAGTAGCTACAACGATATCTCATTCTATCAAATGGCCCATTTTTGCACTGCACGGGCTGGTTG
>NW_021261954.1:0-885 GCF_002162155.2 Triticum dicoccoides
TCCATCGTCGCTACCGCGACGACATCCGCCTCGACTCACTTACGCTAAGATAGGGTTGCAGTACTGTCACGTGCTCGTCTCGGCGTCTGTCGTCGCTACCGCGACGACGTCCGCCTCGACTCGCGTTATGCTAAGACAGGGTGGCAATGGTGTCACGTGCTCGTCTCGGCGTCCGTCGTCGCTACCGCGACGACGTCCGCCTCGACTCGCGTTACGCTAAGACAGGGTGACACTGGTGTCCCGTGCTCGTCTCGTCGTCCGTCATCGCCACCGGGACGACGTCCGCCTCAACTCGCGTTACGCTAACACAGGTTGGCAATGGTGTCACGTGCTCGTCTCAGCGTCCGTCGTCGCTACCGCGACGACATCCGCCTTGACTCGCGTTACGCTAAAAAAGGGAGGCAGTGCTGTCACGTGGTCGTCTCAGCGTCCGTCGTCGCTACCGCAACGACGTCCGCCTCGACTCGCGTTACGCTAAGACAGGGTGGCACTGGTGTCACGTGCTCGTCTCGGCGTCCGTCGTCGCTATCGCGACGACGTCCGCCTCGACTCGCATTACGCTAAGACAGGGAGGCAGTGGTGTCACGTGCTCGTCTCGGCGTCCGTCGTCGCTACCGCGACGACGTCCGCCTCGACTCGCGTTACGCTAAGACAGGGTGGCACTGGTGTCACGTGCTCGTCTCGGCCTCCGTCATCGCTACCGCGACGACGTCCGCCTCGACTCGCGTTACGCTAAGACAGGGTGGCAGTGGTGTCACGTGCTCGTCTCGGCGTCCGTCGTCGCTACCGCGACGACGTCCGCCTCGACTCGCGTTACGCTAAGACAGGAAGGCACTGGTGTCACGTGCTCGTCTCGGCGTCCGTCGTCGCTACCGCGACGACGTC
>NW_021261955.1:0-579 GCF_002162155.2 Triticum dicoccoides
CTTACGCTAAGATAGGGTTGCAGTACTGTCACGTGCTCGTCTCGGCGTCTGTCGTCGCTACCGCGACGACGTCCGCCTCGACTCGCGTTATGCTAAGACAGGGTGGCAATGGTGTCACGTGCTCGTCTCGGCGTCCGTCGTCGACTCGCGTTACGCTAAGACAGGGTGACACTGGTGTCCCGTGCTCGTCTCATCGTCCGTCATCGCCACCGGGACGACGTCCGCCTCAACTCGCGTTACGCTAACACAGGTTGGCAATGGTGTCACGTGCTCGTCTCAGCGTCCGTCGTCGCTACCGCGACGACATCCGCCTTGACTCGCGTTACGCTAAAAAAGGGAGGCAGTGCTGTCACGTGGTCGTCTCAGCGTCCGTCGTCGCTACCGCAATGACGTCCGCCTCGACTCGCGTTACGCTAAGACAGGGTGGCACTGGTGTCACGTGCTCGTCTCGGCGTCCGTCGTCGCTATCGCGACGACGTCCGCCTCGACTCGCATTACGCTAAGACAGGGAGGCAGTGGTGTCACGTGCTCGTCTCGGCGTCCGTCGTCGCTACCGCGACGACGTCCGCCTCGACTCGC
>NW_021261957.1:0-1481 GCF_002162155.2 Triticum dicoccoides
TTCATGTACCGTTCATGAAGCATATGTTTGGATGAAAGGAGCGACTTTCTCTAATTCACGTGCACTTGAGGTAAGTTGCCGTCATGGATCCGAGAAGGATTGTTTTTCTTCCTCTGGAATCGTCCCAAGTTGGTCATGCACATGTGCGAAGTACTCTATGGTTTGGTAGGTTGGCTGCCTCCATTCTATATGTGTTCCTAGCACACCAAGCCACTGATTGACTTGTTCAAGGAAGAGAAGTGTATGCTTGGGATCTAATCCATGGACTTGCGTAAAGACTTCGATATCCTCGATGAGGGTTCCCCCACCCGAACTCGGTAGTGTTTTATTATAAGACTACTATGTGGTCACGCTTGTCTGGGACATCGTGTTCACATGTGTGTAGCAGAACCAGCTCATATTTTGGAGCTTACTACCATAGTCCATTCCTCGGGAATCTTGCAACGTCATCTCGTCGATTTGTGTTGCAAACTTTCATTTTTATTTCCAGACTCGATGAGTCTGGATTATTCTGACACAAACCAAATCTCAATCTCAGGCAAATATCATGGTTGAACATTTCCCAAGAACAATAATAGTGGTCTCTCTGTAACCCGGTAAATTGGATGCCGTGGCCAACACACCTAACCGGAAGACCTACTATTGTAGTATCTTGATTGAGAAAGTTGGCCACCTCCCCATAAGGATTTCATAGGATTTACTCCAACAATTTTTCCTTATGGATTCTTGAGCTCCCGAAGTCCAACCTTTTACTTGATGTTCTAGATATCAAAGTTACACTAGCACATCAAGGAGAACATTAGAAGCGGAGTGCTAAATGTCTCTCGGTCGGTCATCCAGATTTTGTCCCCTTGGCCTCGCTAAGGTGAAATCTGAGAAAGTGTTATCCTCATTTGCATCTGCATCGTCCATGACCATTCATCATGGTTGTATGTTGTGTTGCCAGGATCCTTGACACGGATATTGGTAAAACCTTGATGAATATGGAAATGCTCTAGTTCTTGAGAGCACGCGCAAGTGCTAGGTTTTATCGGCGGCATTAATTGCATAGTGCTCTCAATTTCCTCGGTTATGTTATAACCCTTTCAAACAGTGGATTCACTCCCGTCTGTTGAGTCTTTCCCCAGTTACTAGAATCATTCCCATCATTTGCATTTTGTTCCCAGCTTGCACCGCCCTCATGCCACCCTACTCTGGATTACCCTTCTCAGTAATTACTGATCAGGATCATTTCCAAGTGGTCCTACCATGGGTCCCATCCATTTCCAATGATAAGCAAAATCATTCATTGTGTTTTCTTCAACAAGGTAATCCACATCATCCATACTAGTCCGGGTATATAACTCATCCGGACTCCTTCAACTGATCGATTATGATTTGCCTTTAGCTGGTATAAAGAGCTTCAATGATCTTTGAATCAAAGGTAATTCTTTTTGCCACTTAAGGGATGATTCTACGAGCCACTTCCTCTAAGATGTCTC
>NW_021261958.1:0-1411 GCF_002162155.2 Triticum dicoccoides
AAGAGTACCAGCCCGAGCCACTCGACTCTCTGCAAAGAGAAGAGCTTCGCCGCAGGAACGAGGATCCCCTGCGTATTCCCATCGCAGGAGAAACCCCCGAGGCTCGTGCCTTGGAGGAGGCGCGTCTGGCCAATTTGGCCGAGCGCACTCGACTGGAGAACCTTCAGCGAGCACTCGACGAGCGCGCGCGGCAACGAGTTCCCGACACCAGTCGACGTCAACTCTTCCCGCCGACTCAGGTATATCGAACCCCAATTCAGAATTTAGCAGCTGCGACCCGTATAGCAGAGTCCATTCAGCCTTCGCAGTCGGAAGCTGGCAGAGGTTTGCTGCAGATCAGGGATCTGCTCCGGGCAGCAGGAGATCAGAATTCAGCCGTGTCTTAGTCGCGCAACAGAATTCACAGTCGATCTGTCACTGTGAATACGGTTCAGTCGGCTCACAGCCCCAGATCGCCTCCGCGACGCGAAGGGCGTGAGAATCGGCGAGATCAATATGGCGACAGACTCGACCGAGATGATAGGCGTCGAGTGCCCTATTCCCCTCCGAGGGGTGGGTCTTACGCTCCTCGGCAGCCAGATGATAGGCGTCAGTACAGTACAGGGCGTAGGGTTCCAGTTGACCCCAGAGAGCCAGGCTTCGATGCGCGATCCATTATCGTGCAAGGGTTGGTCGACCGGAACAGAGCCCATCGAGGCGCACTCGACAGAGATGTACCCACGAGCAGTCGAGTACATGTTTCTGGTCCTGAATGTTTCAGCAGAGCTATCAGAGCCGCAGTTATCCCCCCCAATTTCAGGTTGGCAACAGGAGTCAGCAAGTTCACTGGTGAGTCTAAGCCTGAAACTTGGCTTGAAGACTACCGAGTGGCAGTTCAGATCGGTGGTGGGAACGACGAGGTGGCCATGAAGCATTTGCCCCTCATGTTGGAAGGTTCTGCCAGAGCATGGTTGACTCAATTACCTCCTAGCAGCATTTACACTTGGGAAGATCTGTCCCGAGTGTTCGTCAGAACGTTTGAAGGGACTTGCAAGCGACCAGCGGGATTGACAGAGTTGCAAGTCTGCGTGCAGAAAACTAATGAGACTCTCAGAGAGTATATTCAGAGGTGGATCACTTTGCACCACACTGTGGAAAATGTCTCTGATCATCAGGCAGTATGCGCCTTCAAAGACGGCGTCAAGAACAGAGAACTGAGTTTGAAATTTGGTCGAACCGGTGACATGACCTTGAGTCGGATGATGGAGATTGCTACCAAGTACGCCAACGGCGAAGAAGAAGACCGACTCCGAAGCGGCAAGCACAAGCCGAGTCAGTCGGAAAAAGGAAACGCCAGTCGGAAACAGAAGCGGAAGGCTGAACCGGCAGCTCCTGGAGAGGCTCTGGCCGTGACTCAAGGAAAGTTTAAGGG
>NW_021261959.1:0-17064 GCF_002162155.2 Triticum dicoccoides
CTTTTTCATTAAAAACATTCCACTCAGGTACAGTCCATAGGGAATGAAAAACATGAATGATGGGATTACAAGTTTTAAATTCAACAAAGGCCCGAAGGCTTACAAACTAAAAAGAGATAAGGTGCCCGTAATCCCTTTCTTGTCCCTCTCCTCAGGAGGCAGGTCAAGGAGCCGAAAAGGACAAAAGGAGCACCTAGGCGAGCTACGGGTGGCAGAAGGCACCAAGAGAACTTCTCGGTGGCCGTCCGAAGGCTGGATGGTGATGGCGGCGCTGGAAGCAGAGCTCGAAGACGAGGCGGCAGAACGGAAGCACGCGTCGAAGGCATCGGTGCCCGCGTACTCTGACTTGACGGCCTTGCCGCCCGCCCTCTTCCTCTTCCGCAGCCTCCCAACGCCAGCCGCCCAAGGAGACAACCCTGAGAAGTTCAGGGAGCCGGCGACACGGATGATGGGCTCGCCGGTGCCGCACGGAGCGGCACCCGACACCTAGTCAGACCCGTCATCCTGCCACCTACTGCCCTTGTCGTCGTTGCCGCTGTCCTCCTCGTCACTCCCGCCCGAGGAGGAGTCTTCGCTATCAGAAGAGCTCTCCACGCAGCACCTTGCATGGGTCCCAAAGAGCCCGAAGACCTTGACGGAGAGAAGGCCACCCTCCATCAGCTTAAAATGGAGAGTGAGCCCCTCCGTCAAGCGGTGGATATGAGCAAACGTCTTCCATCCCCGACGAAGATACATCATGTCAGGGGCGGGGAAGTCGACGCGGACCCGAGTGCCACTAATCCCGCAGCCCCACATGTAAAGCCGCAACGACTCCGGCGGATCCAGCTCCATCTCCCGCACAAATGGAGTCGGGAGATGAAGGCGACGGCGCGACGGCCGGCGCAGCCTAATGAAGAACTCACAAGGGTCATCCCCAACATGGCCCTCCATTGCAGGAGGAGCTGCTGGCAGAGGCGAGGCCGGCGCGCCACCCCGTCCTCCTCTTCAACGAGCGCCCCGGCCTCGCCCCCTCCCCCTTCCCCTTGCGGCTGGCTCTGCCACCGCAGGCGCAGGAGAAGGAGGGGCATGTTGTCGAGCGGCGACCCTCGCCGCCATTATTGAAGGACCAGGATTCCCTCTCTCCATGACGGATGGAAGGGATGAGCAGAAGCTGAAGGAAGAAGATGATGAAAGAATGTGGGATGCCATCCCCCTCTCCCGCTCTTTATAAAGGGTCGGGGTTGGGGCTCGGCCGCCCCGCTCGGCTTATCGGGATACGGAAGGCGCGGGGAGCCAGGGACCGACCCGCCGCCCCAACCAGCGATGACCCGGTTTCCCGCCTCCACCATTTGCCACCCCAGGCGCATGGGAGACACGTGGCGGACGCGCAGAGCCGAGGGGATTGGACGCCTTGAAGACCGCGCCTCAGCCCCATTAAGTAAATGGGCTGCGCCTCCACGCCTCCCTCCGTTTATGGGGAAGGCGCGAACCGCCCCTTTACCGTGATGTGACACATGCCTGCGGGAACCAACCCCACGCATCCCGCCCACGTCACAAGCGCCTCCCCACCCCACTCCACGCGCGGGAGTCGTGGGAAGCGCGGCGCGCAAAGAATCTTACCGCGGTAAAAACCGCCCCGCCTGCCCTCGCACTGTTTTTGGGCCTAGCCCAACAACGCGTTGCTCTTATGTGTGGCCCAGGCCCGGGGGCTCTTGTCGGTGTACAAAAAGAGGGCTAAACTTTTTGTACCCCTATAACTGTGCACGGGCAGTCTGATCCACGGGCACCACCACACCAAGCACGGCAAGGGAGGTGAGCCAGGGTAAGACCAAAGCTCAAGAGAACTAGAACGACGCCAAGACCAAGACCACGAAGAGCAAAGGGGACGAAGCGGACTCCCCCAGCAAGATCCTTGCCGGGAGACAATTCTAGCAGCCCCGACGAGACCCTTGCCGTGGCGACTCGACCCGCGCCTATGGAGTGAATTGTGTCCACTGCCCCCAAGGGGCAAGGATTTGGGAGACGTCCCCGTGGTGGCATGCAGATCTTTGTGAAGACATTCAAGATCAGATACGCACTAAGGAGACGACAACCCTTGGCGGGATCCCAGCCAAGGAAGAACACAAGGCCCCCGGCAAGCGCCTTGCCGGGGATGACGACAGGCGCCTTGGCAAGACCCTTGCCGAGGCCCCGGCAAGGCCCTTGCCGAGGACACCCACAGGGCCACCACCAAGCCCACGCCGACTAAACCTCCACCACCGCATGCATGCAGCTGCTGACCCAACCAGCTGGGCAGGCACCTGCGTGGCGACATGCAGATCTTTGTGAAGACCCACCACTGCGCCACCTCAGCTTCCTGCCTACCTACATGGCATCGCAGGCGTCGCTGGCCAGGGCGCGTGTCGACACAGGAAGGAGCGGCGACGGACGACACAGGTTCCTCCCCCGTCCACGATAAAGCAAGGACACCTAAGTAAGACGCATCAAATGCGCCTTGTCATGAAATGCGAGGGGTAACCTCGCATCACTGTACCCTTTCCACCTCTTGTGTGCCACTGTGGCAACCCCTTTTTCTATAAAAGGAGGCCCAAGGCGACCAGAGGAAGGATTCGGCTTTTTGGAGCTCCTCATGCCCCATAGCTAGCTCAAGAACACAGATATATAATCCACCAAAGCAGGAGTAGGGTTTTACGCATCCTCGCGGCCCGAACCTGGATAAAAGAACCGTGTGCTATCTGTTTGATCTGCTCTTCTCACGACCCCGCTCCCCGCAACCGTAGTAGGGATTCTTGTGATCCCATAGGTGTCATTCCGCACCGACACCTTCCTCATCCGAAATCGCTCCCGCAGACCAAACACGTGAAATCCCACTTCTACCCCTCAGGCGGAAATGAAGCTCCACGTCGCGGTGTCAAAACCGGTGGGGGTACGCTGGTAACTTACCCTACATTTCGGACAAGCGCGTCCCTAAGCTTGGCTCCCCCTCCCCCTTCGCCCCCCCCCCCATTCGTACACCGAGGCCGCCAAAACCTGTGAAACCCTGCACTCCTTCGTCGGCCTCCCGACCGCCGCCCAGTCGGAGACTCTTCCCCGACTACAACATCCACCGCAACAGCTCGTCGTCCCTCATCCACCGCACCGAATGAGGATCCGTTGTTGATCTCGTCGTCCCGCCGGATGAGCCACCCCGTCCTCCACCTCCAAGAAGCTGCCCCGATGTTCGCCTCGTCTATCGCACCATCTCAATCCCCACAGTGCCGTCTTGACCTGCTCCACCGGAACCGCAACACCCTCACCAATTCCTCAGATGAAGCCGAGGCCAACTCGGTGCCACCAAGGAGGTTCTGCACTCACCGCTGCATTTTATATTTTATTCGATCTCACGGGGCTGCTGGTGCTCGATATCGAGCAGACATGGCGTGTCTCCATCGACGATGCCGTCGCCGTCCACGTCATCCACGGTGACTCTCCCCCAAGTCATTGCTTCCTCGGTGGCTACTTCCACAACGGCACTAGCTGCAGCTGCTCCGGCTCTCGCTCGTGCTGCGGCTCTGTTCTTGCTGTCGGTCGTGCTGCTGCACTACTCCTGCGTTTGTTCGTGCTGCTGCTCTGCTCTTGCTCTTGCTTGCGCTGCTGCTGCTGCATGACCTCCGGCAGCTACATGAGTTGCTGCTTTAGCACTCGCTCACGGTGCTACTGCACGACTTGCTCTCTGCTAGTGCGTTCCCTGCTCGAGCGTCTGCTGATTTAGATCACTGCTTCTCTGCTACTAGTGCTCAAACGCCCTAAACATCTATTGCAATGCTCTGTTACTAGTTCAATTAGTTTCGACAGTAAAATTCAGTTTCGACTGTGAAGTTCATTTTCTTCAGTTAAGTTCAGAGTGAACAGTACTTACAGCATCTGTCGGAGTGGCCTAGGCGCGGCTGATGCGTTTTACATCTAGCACTTTTTGGTGATGTATTTTACATCATCTATTGCAGATCATATTAGGGCCCCACTTCAGATTCACATTGTTTGTCTTGTCCTGCTTCAGCCTCATCGCCGTACACCTTATCGGAGCTGCTCCAACAACGGAACCGTCCATCACAGCGGAGCAGTACCCTCGGCGTTGTTTCTAGAGGCCTCGGATCTTCTTCCCCGCCGCCGACAGTCACACCAGCATCATCACCATCCTCCACGTCCAACCCAATGATGTTGAGGTCCACAAGGCTATGCCAAAGAGGTTGTACACTCGTCGCATCACTTTGTTTCTCCATTCCTCTGTTCTTCCAACTCATGTGAGCCAAACAACCAGGTTGACTGAAATCCTATGTTTCCAAATGCTTTGTTTTGCATGTGCATTCCTATACTATTCCTGTGTTTTTCCTGTCCCTACGTTTATAGAATCCTCCAATTCTAAGGAGCCCTTACATATTTACTTCATTTTCAGATAGGCCTCAAAGAAAACTCTATGTGTTATGTCTTGCTCTTGCCGTGCCGTCATCCACCCCACCTGAGGTGCACCATCGACAGAAGCGTTCACTGCAGCAGAGATCCCCCCTGCAGACTTTCTTTTACCGCCTCAGATCATCTTCCCTGTTGCCGGCAGCCACGCCAACTACATTACCATCATCGACTGAGCAGATGAGCCTGAGAACTACACAGTTCCGTAAGAGAGGTCGCAGTCTTTCGTGTTTGCTTACGTTATACATCGGTTATTATTACCTGCTACTTTATCGTTCAATCTTGAGTTTTGAATTGCCCATGGGTCTCATATCGAGCCAGCAACGAATAGTATCTGTCTACTATCTAGTTCATCTGGGGTCTTCTATGTGGTTCATGTTGGGTGGGCAACAAACAATTGATGATCCATTGTCTATCTTTTTAAACTAAAGCTATAATCTACCTGCTATCATTATTTTTGGATCCATCCACTCGTTTGCTACCATCAGTCTTGATTTTTGCATGCACCCCTTAGGCCTTACAAAATCTAACTATTCTTTTTTTATGCATGTCATATATTGTACACAATCGTACTGAACATGTAGAGAAAAACAGAAGACTGTTGTGTGTGAATATAATGTCATGCGGACGCCGCTCCATGGTGGGCAAAGTGGCCCCCCTCCTGCATTTCCAGATTGTATTCCAGAGGAAGATAACTGTTCAGATGGAGATTCAGAAGGAGCCGACCACGCCTGTTTACTACGTGAGGTGTTTTCTCTAACCTGGCATGCTGATGTTGGTCATATCATGCATATGGCGCCTTGCATTGCTTACATTATACATCTTATATGTCATCAGCTAGTTTAGATTTGCATTGTGTGAATGCCACCTGTTTGGTTTCTATATCATACTCCCACCATTCCTAAATATTTGTCTTTTTAAAGATTTCAACAAGTGACTACATACGAAACAAAATGAGTGAATCTACACTCTAAAATATGTCTATATACATCCGTATGTGGTAGTCCATTTGAAATCTCTAAAAAGACAAATATTTAGGAATGGAGGGAGTATATGGGAATTATGAAATGCCATCTTCTTTAGCCAGGCATCGTATACGTGAATCATGCAATGTCATCCTGTTTAGCCAGTCATCATATTTGTGAATTGTATCATGCCATATTTTTTTCCATAATGTATTCCATTTGTCAACAATGTTTATACATTCATCTACTCTTCCTGTGCATCAGCCATTTGAGTCGGTCATGGGAAAATCTAGAGTGAAAACAAGGTCTTCTAAGCAGTCAGTGCTACCTGTCGATGCAGATTTCTTGCTGGTTATAGATAGCTCCTCAGAGGAGGATTCCGAGAGAGATGACCAGTCGTATCCCCCCCCCGAGGTGCATGTTCTAACTTGGCTGGGTTATATTGCTCGTATCATGCATATGGTGTCTTGCATTGCCATGCCATCTGCTTACATTAGACATGCTTTGTGTGAATGCATCCTGTTTGCTTTCTATATCAGATACGTGAATTATGCAATGCCATGTTTTTCAGCCAGTAATCATATATGTGAATTATGCACTGCCATGGAGCCAGGCATCATATATGTGAATTATCTCATGTCATCTTTTTTTCATTACGTATTCCATTTGTCGATAATCTGTGTATATTGAACTACTCTTCATGTGTATCAGCCATTTGAGCCGATTATGGAAAAATCTGGAGTGAAAACAAGGTCTTCAGAGCAGGCAATGGTACCTGTTGAAGCATATATGTCGATGGTTATAGGGAGCTCCTCAGAGGAGGATTTAGAGACAGATGATCAGTCCTATATCCCACCTGAGGTGTATGCTCTAAGTTGCAATGATTATATTTCTCATATGATGCATATGGTGTCTTGCATTTCTTAGTTTAGACATCATATGCACAATACTGAATTCTATCTGCTTAGTTTAGAGATCATACATGCGAGTGCCATCTGCTTAGTATATGAATCAATTATGTCAATTATATCATGCCATCCTGTATACTTAGACAACATGTATGTGAAATATTTCAACCCAACCTATTTTAGAAAGACATCATATAGTTTTGTCATGTCATCCTGTTTAGGTACTCATCATATGTTGAATTATGCCATTATATCCTCTTAAGTTGTCCACCATATATCTGAAACTGTGTCATGCTATCCTGTTTAGTTAGGCATCATATATGTGAAATTGTGTCATGCTGTCCTGTTTGGTTAGACAACATATATGTGAATTACCACATCTGTCTATCATACAATGTCTGTACATTCAATTTCTTTTCTTGTTTATCGGCCATTTGAATTAAGGGGGTGATGTCTGTACATTCAATTTCTTTTCTTGTTTATCAGCCACATCTATGTACCACATCTGTTTATCAGTCGTTCTTCACAAAAGACAGTGCTACCCGTCGATGCAGATAGAACCACGGTTGTGCTGGCTCACAAACATGCCCCACCACACATAATCGAGACTCTTCCAGATTGCACACTTATACCGCTGGGCGGAGAACCAGCTACAACCCATCTAACCGCAACCCCAGCGGATAGTAACCCACTTATAGTTGACAAAGCACTATGTCCACCACAGAGTACGCCCACACGAGCAGTTTGTAAAGCTACTGCAGTGCCCAAAGCACGAAGACCACCACAGCTAACCCAAACTCCATGTTTAAAGCAGAAGAGCAACTGTTCTCAGGTCAGATTCCGTAGCTATGGTCCATACTCCTTTGTTGTTGCATCACTGTATTTACTCATACCAACTACTTTCGAATTTGAAGGATCCGATTGAAACTCCAATGGCGCAACAGGTGTGTTTTGAACCTATTTCTTTAACTGGATTGCTATTCTAACTTCTTGCTCTATGTTGATTTCAGTTTAGGTTGTATAAATAGTTATTTTCTCATGTGATGCACATTACAAGTGTTGCCAATGTTGTGTAGTTTCTCACACTTATATTCTGTCTATGCTGTTGTGTCTTAAAAAGATATGAGTATAACTGTGTCTCTATCTTGATTAGGGAACATAAACTAGAATGATATGGACAATACAGTGACCATAGTACGTAGATATATGTTTGTTTCATGCTGTTATCCTGTCCACCTTAATACTGAACCGGTTTACCGAAATGAGTTTCGTATACTACAAGCTAAACCTGTGATGTGTCTGCTTGTTTCTCTTGTAGTATGCTATGACGCCCCCGATTTGACCGTACACTAATCATGCACGCAAATGTGTACGATCAAGATCAAGGACTCACGGGAAGATATCACAACACAACTCTACAAATAAAATAAGTCATACAAGCATCATATTACAAGCCAGGGGCCTCGAGGGCTCGAATACAAGAGCCCGATCATAGACGAGTCAGCGGAAGCAACAATATCTAAGTATAGACATAAGTTAAACAAGTTGCCATAAGATGGCTAGCACAAACTGGGATACAGAACGAAAGAAGCGCAGGCCTCCTGCCTGGGATCCTCCTAACTACTCCTGGTCGTCGTCAGCGGCAGCACATAGTAGTAGACACCTCTAGTGTAGTAGGAGTCGTCGTCGAAGGTGGCGCCTGGCTCCTGGGCTCCAACATCTGGTTGCGACAACCAGGTAGAAGGGATAGGGGGAAAAGAGGTTGAAAGCAACCGTGAGTACTCATCCAAAGTACTCGCAAGCAAGGAGCTACACTACATATGTATGCATTGGTATCAACTGGAATAAGGCTATTATATGTGGACTGAACTGCAGAAAGCCGGGATAAGGGGGGATAGCTAGTCCTTTCGAAGACTACGCTTCTGGCAGCCTCCGTCTTGCAGCATGTAGAAGAGAGTAGACTGAAGTCCTCCAAGTAGCATCGTATAGCATAATCCTAACCGATGATCCTTCCCTCGTCGCCCTGTGAGAGAGCGACCACCGGTTGTATCTGGCACTTGAAAGGGGGTGTTTTATTAAGTATCCGGTTCTAGTTGTCATAAGGTCAAGGTACAACTCCAAATCGTCATGTTACCAAAGATCACGGCTATTCGAATAGATTAACTTCCCTGCAGGGGTGCACCACATTCCCCAACACGCTCGATCCCATTTGGCCGGACACACTTTCCTGGGTCATGCCCGGCCTCGGAAGATCAACACGTCGCAGCCCCACCTAGGCACAACAGAGAGGTCAGCACGTCGGTCTAAACCTATGCGCACAGGGGTCTGGGCCCATCGCCCTTAGCACACCTGCACGTTGCGTACGCGGCCGAAAGCAGACCTAGCCTAGTGGCGTTCCAGTCCAATCTGGCGCGCGCCACTCAGTTGCTGACGTCACGAAGGCTTCGGCTGATACCACGACGCCGAGATACCCATAACTACTCCCGCGTAGATGGTTAGTGCGTATAGGCCAGTAGCCAGACTCAAATCAAATACCAAGATCTCGTTAAACGTGTTAAGTATCCGCGAACGTCGACCAGGGCCAGGCCCACCTCTGTCCTAGGTGGTCTCAACCTGCCCTGTCGCTCCGCCACAAAGTAACAGTCGAGGGCCGTCGGGGACCCAGGCCCACCTCTACCGGGATGGAGCCACCCGCCCCTTCAGCACCCAACTCCGAACAGCACCACAGGTAATGTAACTATGTAAAGTATATAGTATATGCCCGCGATCACCTCCCGAAGTGATCACGGCCCAGTAGTATAGCATGGCAGACGGACAAGAGTGTAGGGCCACTGATGGAACACTAGCATCCTATACTAAGCAGTAGGATAGCAGGTAATGGTAACAACAGTAGTAGCAAGGACAGGCTATGCATCAGGATAGGAATAACGGAAAGCAGTAACATGCTACACTACTCTAATGCAAGCAGTATAGAGAAGAGTAGGCGATATCTGGTGATCAAAGGGGGGGCTTGCCTGGTTGCTCTGGCAAGAGAGAGGGGTCGTCAACTCCGTAGTCGTACTGGGTAGCAGCGGCGTCGGTCTCGGTGTCTATCGAGAGAAGAGGGGGGAAACAATAAATATTTAAGCAAGCATGTGCATAGTGATGCATGACATGACAAGTAATGGCGTTAGAGGTGCCCTAACGCGGTAGTAGGTGATACCGGTGAAGGGGGATAACATCCGGGAAAGTATCCCCGGTGTTTCGCGTTTTCGGGCAAAGGAGCCGGTGGGGGAAAAGTTACGTTTTCGATAGGTTACGGGGGTGTGGCGGACGAACGGGTTGCGTATCCGTAATCGTCTCGTCGCTCTGAGCAACTTTCATGTAGAAAGTATTTCCATCTGAGCTACGGTTTATTTTCTATTAATTTTAAAAGATTTAAATCATTTTTAGGATTTATTTAACTAATTTAATACAACATTATCCAGAACAGTGCTTGCTGATGTCATCATGATGTCAGCAGTCAACAGAGGTGTTGACTGGTCAACTGACGTGTGGGACCAACTGGTCATTGACTGTTTAGCCTAATCAGTGTTTAACTAAACTAACTACTGTTTAATTAAACTAATTAGTTAGTTAGCTTAATCTAATTATGATTAATTAACTTAATTAATTAAATTATTATTATCTATTTATTTATTTTATTTATTTTATATATTATTTTTAATTCCTTTTTTTTAACAAAACGTTCTGGGGCTGGGACCCCCATGTCAGTGGCCCCAGGGGGCCTTAACGGGTGTGGGCGCATGGGCGCGCGGGTGCAGGAGGCTACGGGGCGCCCGTTAGCGGGCCGATCCCCTGACCCAATGCAGCAGGGCACCGACCAGGGGAGTCGTCCGCCGCGGCGGCCGGAGCGGCCGGAGCCGGGGCGTCGACGGAGAGGGGTTGGCCGCGGCGCGGGCCAGCAGCGCGGTTGGGGGCGGCGGAGCCGCGGCAGCACGACAAGAGGAGGGCCGGGGCTTGCCGAGGCCGTGGGCGGTGCGGCTGGACCAGGACGACCCGAGCAGGGGCACGTCGACGCAGGCAAGAGCGCCATGGGTGCGGTGGTCACCGCGAGTCCATGGCCGGAACGGGCGTGTGTGCGGACGGGGGCGGGCGCGAGCGCGCCCATTGACACACCGGGCTGGGTTGGAGCTAGGCGCGTGCAGGGGCGCCGTTCAGGCACAGCGCGGGGAGGAGGAGGAGAGGTGCTCAAGTGGAGGGGCGCGTAGGGGCTAGGTAGTGGGGGATGAGGAAGAGGGCAGGGACGACGGCGTCGAGGAGGCAGTCCGGCGATGCGGTCCTCGTGCGGCGGGGGCGAGGTAGCTCCGAGCGGGGTCCCGCGTCAGCGTGGTCGTGGACGGGTGGCGAGGGAGGCCGGATCCGCAGCAGGGCCCCCGGGATCCGTCCCCTCTCCGGCAAGGAGGCGGCTTGGCAATGGCGGAGCGGTGGTGGCGACGGGCGCCAGGGGCGGCGGGGTCTAGCAAGGGGGGGTGCGTTGCGTCCCGATCTGGTTCGGGAGCGGAGCGAGAGGAGCGAGGGTGAGGGGAGAGTGGGGATCAATCCCGATCCAGGGGAATCGAGGGAGGGAGTGCAGCGAGTGGGGGGTTAGGGTTTCGGTTTAGTGGGGTTATGGGGGAGTGGGGGCCGGTCTGGGCCAGTGGGCTGGTCCAGTTGGGCCACGGCCCAGGGAGGGGGTCTTCCACTTTTTTTTCTGTTAGCTTTAGGTTTTAGTTTTTTTCTCTTTTGTATTGTTTTCTGTTTTTGTGTTTTCTTTTATTTCTCATTTTAGTAAAATACTACAGTGGCACCAAAATAGAGGTTGCAAACTAAGCCACAGCCACAAACCACTTAGCACCGAAACAAAATAGTTTTGAAATTGTTTAACATTTTGAAACCATTTAAATAATTATTATTGTTACTTTTTTATTCATTTTAGAGTGTTTAAACATTTTATAAAGGTGTGCTTTCTCCACCATAATTACCTATGCAATATTTGGTTCACTCCGAACATTTTAGTTTTAATATTTGAAAACTTTTATTCTTTGGTTGATTTTGAATTTGAATTTGAATCAGTTTCGAACTAACACGAGATTAGGAACAGTAATCGAGGTGACGTGGCATCATTAGCAGAGGTTCACTGTAGCTGAATTACCCGGGCGTCACAATTCTCCTCCACTACAAGAAATCTCGTCCCGAGATTTAAGCGGTGGAGTAAGGGGCGAAGGTGTTGGTAGCGAAAAACCTAACAAGTCTTCTCGGTCTTGGCTGCCCTTTCTAAGAGGTTGATCCATTTCGTTGATGTCTTCATTTCACTACTTCAAGTCACCATGATCAATTGTCATCCTTTCTTCGGGACCTCCATCGTACTTATGAATAGGTAAGGGGCAGCTTCTACAACGATAGGATTTTATAAGGGAAAATCTTCTGGGGGTTTCCCAAGTATGAACATATGAGTATCTCTCGAGTTGAACAAATGAAACACATCGAGAGCAAAGTAAGACGGTGCAATAAGAAGTTTCAAGCGGATAGGCAATCGTTCATTGCCTGAAACAGAGTGTGAATGGGGTTCAGAGCAACAGGAATAAGTATTGTGTCCGATACAGAATAGATCAACAGGCGGGTGACCCGTGAATTACATAGAAAGTCAAGCACGAGGGATAACTTTGACAACAGGGTGTACAGGAGAGTCAGGTCTCAATCCTATGGATCTGTGGGTTATGGGCCCACCATGTGGGTTAAAATAGGGAAGGGCGTTGACATCTTGCATGGTCATGATAGCAAGTCATGCCAGAGGGTAGCCTGTCAGTTATGTCGGCAACAACCTCGATACCAAGGGCGAGGGATGAAGAGAACCATTTTCCTGCTCGTTGAAGGAGGCGGGCTAATAGGCAAGGTTCTCGTCCATCGGTGGATACCGGAATGTCATCAACAATAGTAATAGGTTCTTACTGACAGAGTTGTACACCGAGGTGCTTACAAAAGCAGTGACTTATTACTGCTTAGATCATATAAACCTCAAGAAGGTTAAACATAACAATGGAAAGGAAAATGTGTTTAAACACATATTTCAAGGGTATATCCCTTCCAAGGACAAGCGGAGCATGATATCCATGACAGGATAGAAAGTAGAAACCGTTTAGGTAAGGGGAGAGGAATTTGGTGACAATACCCATACAGCGGTGTTTGGATAATTGATCAGGTAACATTTAGCATTGGGCTTGAAATGTTCTTGTCAAAAATCGGAGTACCACAGACATGCTTCGAGATAGCATTGACATGGTCTTCAATCAAAGGTCAGACTCTGGATACACGAAGGGATTCATCATTAAGCCAAGGAGAGGATGAGGAGGTGGCTGATGGACTCAGCAATAATTCAACGAGGTATCCAAAAGATGGATTTCCACAGTTATGTGAACAAGGAGATAACATTTGTTGGATCAAATGATATAATGTTGTATGCTCTAGGAAAACATACTCAGTTAAACATTGGTTGAAATGTGTACCCAAAATATGGGCTGGGTGGCACGATCAATGTTCGAATGATGATTCAATAAGCCATAGACATAGAATGAAACTATAGACCAATAACTTCAAAGCAATAGGGTTGCTAGAAGTTTAGAATTTACACATCACAGACCATTTGTCGGTATTCCGGTTAGAAACAACACGGGGACCAAGAAAAGAATGGTGATGTTAATAAGTATCACTATACCAAGAATTCTTGAGAGGTGGAGTAATCCTCACAACATCCTTGACATAAAAGATGGTAATACTCCACGGTAGAACATATCATAAGTCAGGTAGCAAGGAACTCAAGGTACAACACAAAACAGGAACAAGTTTTGTGTTGGAGGGAATGCAATAAAGTTATCGATGATAACCCAAATCATCGAGGGCAAAGGATGCTATTTCTCGTCAAGAATTCGATTGATATCCTAGAAACACTCAGAATGTTGATGATGATCACGACACATTTCTCGAGAGGTTTCATGAAGATGTAATCAACCAGCGACGACATCACACCAAGGGAATGGTGGAGCAAAAGGTTACTGGAACCATAGGTACGACACAAACTCGAAATCAAGTTTGTTGTTCAAGGAGAATTGATATGACGAGGAAGATCGATGCATGATTTGCTCATCATCGAAAAGTGTGCTCCGGGAAAAAGAACCAGGTAGCACAGTTAAAATTTAGCACGATAAGGATGTATCCAATCAGGCTAGGAATGACTTCAAGGATTATTAAACTCATAAGCAATGAAAATTACTTAGAGTTATCGTATCAGAGTGCGGAATCAATTCACTTATCGATGTTCTCGGTTGACGACAACCCAGAACTCGTGGAGTGACTCTGATAGGGAAAGGTATTACTCCAGCACAAGTTCATAAGATGTAGTGCAATGGCAAGATATCCTCGAGATACCAGGGGATAATACTCGAAGGCATATCAAATGAAAGGTTGAAGTGGGTGTATTGATATATAGAAGACAAGCGCTTTAACTTGTCTGAGAAATGGAATCGTAGGAAGAAATAATGGTCGGAACCACAATCATAAATGATCGAATCACGGATACTAGATGAACTTCTAACAAGGGGGTAATTATTTTTACGACCAGCTTCCATGATAAGTTCTACATCATGTCCATGGTCATGAACGCAAAGTTCAAGGTCGACTCCCACTTCTTTAATGCATAACCTTTCATTCACTTCTCGTCTTCGAAGAAGTTGTAGTGTTGAAATTTTATCTGGCGAAGCAGCAGAAGAGTAGGTCTCGTGGAAACTTTCGAGTTCACACATATAAAGGAAGGCATCGGATCAACCCGTTAGGGTATCGTGGAAACATATACCACAATCTTCAAGAGTAGATATCACCAGCTCGAAAGCAGAGCATGGTTGGCAAAAGGAGAGGATACAATTTACCAAAGGCATTATGTATCGGAGAAAGAACTCACAAGGTGATTAATTATGAAGGACACTGTCGGACAATAATCCAATAGTGGATATGGCGATCCACAATGGAGCTGATGTGAGTATCGATACCCAGTCAGAGGAAGAAAGAATGCAAATGCATTGGTTCATAGGACATCTGAATAATACAACATTTAAATAGCAAAGGAATTATGATTTTTAAATCAAGGGATCAGGAGCAACGCTCTGATCAAGGATGGATAAGTTGAATAGACTCAGGGGTACCATCGATGGAAATCTGATTGGCCGAGAACCAGCTCATGATCAAAAGACGTCTGAGCGGAAAGATAATTTATAAGGATCAACTGATGATTGTGTGCATTCGCACACATATAGAATCAACGGACTTAAATGATAGTGACAAAGGATGCCAATAAGATTACTAGACTTATGGGATTAACCAAAATGTAGGCAAGCAAGAATTTCAAGAGCAATAGGCTCCTGAGGATTTTTGGAAGATCGAATGATATTTCGAAGATTGATGACATACATGAATCAACTTGAGATGAGTGGATACTCGGTAAGTGTGAGAAATTATCCGTAGGGATATTCATGTGTCAAGAACTGCAAGGCAGTAAGCTCAAAGGATTATCGAAAAAACGACGAGTGTTTCGGGGTATCTTGTAATAACAAGACCAACTGGGGATGAATGTAAGAATAACAACTGTAAGTAGTTATCCTTAAGGGTTTGCGGTGGAAGGGGAATTGCAAGAGGGATGGCACAAAGTATCGAGGGAACATCCGAGAGTATTGTCAGAATCTTCCGTTGAAGCAGTCGATCATCTGTATTAAAGGGCTCTCCGGCAGGAAGTGGTAACGAGAACCTAGAGTTAGATTTTAGCAAAATCACTTAACCCGAATAGAAGAGAGATCAGAGTCCCAGAGTATAGACAAGGAGTAAAAGATCCTACTACCACCCAATGGCGACGTGGGCCCGTAAGACACACAGCCATGGTAGTAAAAGTTTTTGCAATGTCTAGACTCGACTTCGGCCAAGGAGTGGAAAGGGGGATTCCTACAGGCAGTTGGCTCTGATACCAACTTGTGACGCCCCCGATTTGACCGTACACTAATCATGCACGCAAATGTGTACGATCAAGATCAAGGACTCACGGGAAGATATCACGACACAACTCTACAAATAAAATAAGTCATACAAGCATCATATTACAAGCCAAGGGCCTCGAGGGCTTGAATACAAGAGCCCGATCATAGACGAGTCAGCGGAAGCAACAATATCTGAGTACAGACATAAGTAAAACAAGTTGCCATAAGATGGCTAGCACAAACTGGGATACAGATCGAAAGAGGCGCAGGCCTCCTGCCTGGGATCCTCCTAACTACTCCTGGTCGTCGTCAGCGGCAGCACGTAGTAGTAGGCACCTACGGTGTAGTAGGAGTCGTCATCAAAGGTGGCGCCTGGCTCCTGGGCTCCAACATCCGGTTGCGACAACCAGGTAGAAGGGATAGGGGGAAAAGAGGGAGAAAGCAACCGTGAGTACTCATCCAAAGTACTCACAAGCAAGGAGCTACACTACATATGTATGCATTGGTATCAACTGGAATAAGGCTATTATATGTGGACTAAACTGCAGAAAGCCGGGATAAGGGGGGATAGCTAGTCCTTTCGAAGACTACGCTTCTGGCAGCCTCCGTCTTGCAGCATGTAGAAGAGAGTAGATTGAAGTCCTCCAAGTAGCATCGTATAGCATAATCCTAACCGATGATCCTCCCCTCGTCGCCCTGTGAGAGAGCGACCACCGGTTGTATCTGGCACTTGAAAGGGGGTGTTTTATTAAGTATCCGGTTCTAGTTGTCATAAGATCAAGGTACAACTCCAAATCGTCCTGTTACCGAAGATCATGGCTATTCGAATAGATTAACTTCCCTGCAGGGGTGCACCACATTCCCCAACACGCTCGATCCCATTTGGCCGGACACATTTTCCTGGGTCATGCCCGGCCTCGGAAGATCAACACGTCGCAGCCCCACCTAGGCACAACAGAGAGGTCAGCATGCCGGTCTAAACCTATGCGCACAAGGGTCTGGGCCCATCGCCCTTAGCACACCTGCACATTGCATATGCGGCCGAAAGCAGACCTAGCCTAGTGGCGTTCCAGTCCAATCGGGCACGCGCCACTCAGTCGCTGACGTCACGAAGGCTTCGGCTGATACCACGACACCGGGATACCCATAACTACTCCCGCGTAGATGGTTAGTGCGTATAGGCCAGTAGCCAGACTCAGATCAAATACCAAGATCTCGTTAAACGTGTTAAGTATCCGCGAACGCCGACCAGGGCCAGCCCACCTCTCTCCTAGGTGGTCTCAACCTGCCTTGTCACTCCGCCACAAAGTAACAGTCGAGGGCCATCGGGGACCCAGGCCCACCTCTACCGGGATGGAGCCACCTGCCCCTTCAGCCCCCAACTCCGAACAGTACCACAGGTAATGTAACTGTGTAAAGTATATAGTATATGCCCGCGATCACCTCCCGAAGTGATCACGGCCCAGTATTATAGCATGGCAGACGGACAAGAGTGTAGGGCCACTAATGGAACACTAGCATCCTATACTAAGCAGTAGGATAGCGGGTAATGGTAACAACAGTAGTAGCAAGGACAGGCTATGCATCAGGATAGGAATAACGGAAAGCAGTAACATGCTACACTACTCTAATGCAAGCAGTATAGAGAAGAGTAGGCGATATCTGGTGATCAAAGGGGGGCTTGCCTGGTTGCTCTGGCAAGAGAGAGGGGTCGTCAACTCCGTAGTCGTA
>NW_021261959.1:17353-29642 GCF_002162155.2 Triticum dicoccoides
TGGGTAGCAGCGGCGTCGGTCTCGGTGTCTATCGAGAGAAGAGGGGGGAAACAATAAATATTTAAGCAAGCATATGCATAGTGATGCATGACATGACAAGTAACGGCGTTAGAGGTGCCCTAACGCGGTAGTAGGTGATACCGGTGAAGGGGGATAACATCCGGGAAAGTATCCCCGGTGTTTCGCGTTTTCGGGCAGAGGAGCCGGAGGGGGAAAAGTTACGTGTTCGATAGGTTAGGGGGTGTGGCGGACGAACGGGTTGCGTATCCGTAATCGTCTTGTCGTTCTGAGCAACTTTCATGTAGAAAGTATTTCCATCTGAGCTACGGTTTATTTTCTATTAATTTTAAAAGATTTAAATCATTTTTAGGATTTATTTAATTAATTTAATACAACATTATCCAGAACAGTGCTTGCTGACGTCATCATGACGTCAGCATGACGTCAGCAGTCAACAGAGGTGTTGACTGGTCAACTGACGTGTGGGACCCACTAGTCATTGACTGTTTAGCCTAATCAGTGTTTAACTAAACTAACTACTGTTTAATTGAACTAATTAGTTAGTTAGGTTAATCTAATTATGATTAATTAACTTAATTAATTAATTAATTAAATTATTATTATTTATTTAGTTATTTATTTATTTTATATATTATTTTTAATTCCTTTTTTTAACAAAACGTTCTGGGGCTGGGGCCCCCATGTTAGTGGCCCCAGGGGGCCTTAACGGGTGTGGGCACATGGGCGCACGAGTGCAGGAGGCTACGGGCTGCCCGTTAGCGGGCCGAGCCCCTCACCCAACGCAGTAGGGCACCGGCCAGGGGAGTCGTCGGCCGCGGCGGCCGGAGCGGCCAGAGCCGGGGCGTCGACAGAGAGGGGTTGGTCGCGGCGCGGGCCAGCAATGCGGTTGGGGGGCGGCGGAGCCGCGGCAGCACGACAAGAGGAGGGCCGGGGCTTGCCGAGGCCATGGGCGGTGCGGCCGGACCAGGACGACCCGAGCAGGGGCTCGTTGACACAGGCAAGAGCGCCACGGGTGCGGTGGTCACCGCGAGTCCATGGCCGGAACGGGGCATGTGTGCGGACGGGGGCGGGCGCGAGCGTGCCCGTTGACACACCGGTCTGGGTCGGAGCTAGGCGCGTGCCGGGGTGCCGTTCAGGCACAGCGCGGGGAGGAGGAGGAGAGGTGCTCACGGGGAGGGGCGCGTAGGGGCTAGGCAGTGGGGGATGAGGAAGAGGGCGGAGACGACGGCGTCGAGGAGGCAGTCCGGCGACGCGGTCCTCGTGCGGCGGGGGCGAGGTAGCTCCGGGCGGGGTCCCGCGTCAGCGTGGTCATGGACGGGTGGCGAGGGAGGCCGGATCCGCGGCAGGGCCCCCAGGATCCGTCCCCTCGCCGGCAAGGAGGCGGCTTGGCGATGGCGGAGCGGTGGTGGCGACGGGCGCCAGGGGCGGCAGGGTCTAGCAAGGGGGGGGGGCGTTGCGTCCCGATCTGGTTCGGGGGGAGCGAGAGGAGCGAGGGTGAGGGGAGAGTGGGGATGATCCCGATCCAGGGGAATCGGGGGAGGGAGTGGAGCGAGTGGGGGGTTAGGGTTTCGGTTTAGTGGGGTTATGAGGGAGTGGGGGCCGGTCTGGGCCAGTGGGCTGGTCCAGTTGGGCCACGGCCCAGGGAGGGGGTCTTCCACTTTTCTTTTTTTCTGTTAGCTTTAGGTTTTAGTTTTTTTCTCTTTTGTATTGTTTTCTGTTTTTGTGTTTTCTTTTATTTCTCATTTTAGTAAAATACTACAGTGGCACCAAAATAGAGGTTGCAAACTAAGCCATAGCCACAAACCACTTAGCACCGAAACAAAATAGTTTTGAAATTGTTTAACATTTTGAAAGCATTTAAATAATTATTATTGTTACTTTTTTATTCATTTTAGAGTGTTTAAACATTTTATAAAGGTGTGCTTTCTCCACCATAATTACCTATGCAATATTTGGTTCACTCCGAACATTTTAGTTTTAATATTTGAAAACTTTTATTCTTTGGTTGATTTTGAATTTGAATTTGAATCAGTTTCGAACTAACACGAGATTAGGAACAGTAATCGAGGTGACGTGGCATCATTAGCAGAGGTTCACTGTAGCTGAATTACCCGGGCGTCACATATGCAAACAGAATATTGGAGAAGAGCACCCCACTATGCCATGGTAGAGAAAGTAATGCAGATAAGGTTCAAGATAGTGAGACAACCCTGTTGGTCGCCAAGAAAGGTGATAAAAACGATCTTGTAGACAGTGAGAAAATCCCCACAGTCCTGTGTTCATGTAGTGTTCGAGTTACTGGCCAGTACCGCTGGCACAAGCTCTTCAAACTCGCTGCCTGAATCACTTCGGCTTCTTCAATCTTAGCTACAAGGTGAAAGGCATCAATCAGCTATGCTGCGGCAAGAAGCCGAAGGACTGAGGAAGTCCCTGCAGAATTCAGATGTGTACATTCTTGTGCAACAGCAAGCGCTGGAGGATTTAAACGCCAATCAACAGAAAGTTAATAAGCTTGCTAAGCATCTTGCCAGCATTTTGGGTACCCAGGATATTGTTTCTTGAACTCTTCTGAAGAGGTTTCAGTTCTGGACTTGTTTTGTTGCGGTGTTTATATGCTGCTTTGTTCCCTATATTTGCACTGGTGGCGAACTTTGATGCCCAGTGGATGTAATATGTGTAATAGCCGTGATAGCCTAGCATAAGGTGCTTGCTTATTTATTTCCTTGTTGTCTTGTTTATTTGTTTGCTTGTAGTCAGTGCAGTTCTTTTTCCGCGGTTTGCTAATGGCTGCAATAACCTATTTTTTAAAACTAGGCCACAATAACCATGGGCTAATATTTACTGTAGTGACACTGGGCCACCTACGGGCCGTACAAATAGTGGGCCTTCTACAGGCCGTAGAAACAGTAGGCCTTCTATGGGCCGTTGAAACAATGGGCCTTCTATAGGCCGTATAAACAATGGGCCTTCTACGGGTCGTATCATCAATGGGCCTTATACGGGCCGTATGATCGATTGGCCAACCATGGGCCAATAATAGGCCGCATTATGGCCGTAAATGGGTTAGAGCTGGAATGGTCCGTTCATGGGCCGACCATAACGGGCCATCGTTAATAGGACGTATTTGATGACGCTATGAAAACGGCCCAGCGTATTAACGGACCACAAACGGGCCGACTGTAACCACGGGCTGAATTTGGCCCACAAGCAGAAAATGACAGTAACGGGCCATAAGTAAACGAATGCTGGAAATGAGCCCAAGAATAAATGGGCTCTGAGAAGGCCAAAAGATAACATGGACTGGAAACGGCCCAACGGAATTACGGGCCGTTAATGGGTATAAAGTGATACACTGTTCATTATGGGCCAGTTTCACCACGGGCCGTTCATGGGTGTAAAGTGATACACTGTTCATTACGGGCCGTTAATAGGCCAAGAGTTACATAGGGCCTCATATGGGCCGAAAGACGTCATGGTACATACATGGGCCAGAAGTGAAAACGGGCTGGAATCATATTGGATGGCCCAGATGACGCTACTGGGCCTAATTCGGATAGGGCGTAACGGGCCTTGGGTTAGCAGGCTGTAAATGGGCTATATGCGAACAGGCCGTTAACAGGCTTTCCATGGGCCGGCCCGCCACCTTTTGACCAAGTCAAATGGGCTGGCCTTTTCACAGGAATGGGCCTCTATTGGGCCGTGCCACATGTCGACGTATCATAGGCACCTTCTGTCCAATGAGTGGATAACATCCTTCCCAACGACGAGCCGACACGTGTTTCCTCCAGCCAATGACGATTTTACATGTGGAAAATCCCCATTGGTCGGGGCTGTTAATGGGTTATCGGATCCAAAACCCGACCCGATAGCTTAACGGTGTTCCGTTATGGTGGATGCCACGTGCTGGCCACGGGAGGCAGGAGCACGCGGCACAACCGGCGCTGGTTTGGGCAGCTGGAGCAAGAAGACCAGAGGTTGAAGAAGCACTACGGCCGTTGGATGGACATTGTACGGTCATTAGAGCTAGAATCATTCATATTGACTAAGTTGACAAAGCCCTCCATCCCCGTCAAGTTAGTTGGCCCACAAGTCATCCTCCCACCATGGTGGGTCCCAGCTAGCAGGGGGTATTCATTTTTTTGTGCGTAATAAGGAGGCACTTCCTTGCGTTCGAAGATATAGCTGGTGGGTCCGATCTGTCAGTGGGGGAAACATTTTTTTCGTGAAATACAGAGGCCCTTCCAGTGGGTCCTAGCTGTCAGGTGGAGAAATCATTATTTTGCGTGTAATAAGGAGGCATTTCCCTGTGTGGGCCCCTACTGTCAGCCTCTTCCGGTGGTTGTTGTTTGTTGACCATGTTGACCTCGCCGCACCGAGAGCACAAACGCGGTGGACGAGGGCGAGGCTCAGGAAGAGAACCATCCGGAGCCGGCGAAGCCACCACAGCAGATGTCCACGCTGAGGGGAGTACGAGCGCTGACTGATCGGCTGCGGGGTGAGGCTGACGTCGCCGGAAAATAACAAGATGTGTGTGTGGTTAGAGGGATGGCCTAGCGGCAGCACAGCCAGCCACGGGAGGAGGGAGCAGGCAGTCCTGCCGGTGCTGGTTTGGGTGGCTGGAGCAGGAAGATCAGAGATTGAAGAAGCATGGCGGCCGTTGGATGGACATCCAACAGTCACTGCTGTGTGTTGACTAAGTTGATAAAGCCTTGCGTACGCGTCAAAAAAATGTAGGACAGCGTCATCGTCAACCTAGTAGGCCCAGAAGTCAGCCTCCAAATATGTGGAAAACAGCATACATCCCATTATCCATTATTTTAGTAATTTACATCCCATTTGCTAATTCTTAAGGATATTTGAAGCCCATATTCTTTCTATTAGCATTACAGACCATATATTCTGGGCACTGCTAAAAAATTCATCGAAATTTTGCATATTTCGGTGGGGTCCGAACTCTTTTAATCACGAAATTTCGAGTCACGTTAAAAATAATTTTCAAAAAATTATATCAAAATAAAATTGAAAAAACAATTCTCCGCGAAAAAAATGAATGAAATTTAGAATCTTAACTAGCAAGATGCCCGTTCGTTGCACGGAACATGAAGATGCATTTGTATGAGTAGTTTATCTTGTGGGAGAAAAGATGATATTTTAATGTAATTGCCAGTTGGCTTTGGTTTTTATAAGAGTAGAGAGTAGAGAAATCCTGTAGAAATGATATTTTAATGCAATTGCCGGTTGGCTTTGGCTTAAAAATTTACAGCCCATTTCTTACAACTTATAGCCCATTTTCTGTGGAAGCCCATTTCCTACTACTTACATCCCTCCTCGTCTTGAAAGATTTGCAGCCCAGCAGGGTTGAGAAAAGTAAGTAGGCCTCGGTTTTGGTATTCTCCAAAAAAAGAACTGGGCTAGCCAATTTCAGAAAGAAAAACTATATCAACTGGGCTCGTCACGTGCTTAATAAAAGCGTAAGCTTGGGCTAGACGGGCCACAGCCCCCGCACAGCGCGCAGTTGAGCTCCGTCTCTAAAACTAAAAAACAACTGGGAGAGCTACTGGGTCCCTGGTGTTATCCGGTCGTTGTATAATTTTCTCGTTTATTGACTACATTGACAATGGCGTGGGACCTAGTTGTCAAACAATTAGGAGGAAATATTTTTTGTCTTGTAATAACGAGGCACCTGCTTGTGAATTGCAATGACCTTGGTGGGTCCCTACTGTCAGCCTCTCCACGTACATTCATCTCCTAATTCCTCTTGGTTGTTGACCATGTTGACAACGCCAGATGGCGGCGGGCAAAGCGAGCAAACCAAGGCGGAGAACGATGGCGAGGCCTCGAACGGGAACGAACAGCATCCGTGGAAGATGCGGCAGTGTAGTGGCAGGTGGAGGGGAGTACGAGGGCAACAACATGCAACTCAAGCATACAAATGGTACAAAAAGCCCAAGGATTAATTGTTCATCATTTTTTAGACAAAACCCAAATTGAACATGACAGTAACATCTAACCCAACCACTTTTTTTGCAGTCACAAACAAATGGATCGGTCTGATCCATAAAATCAACATCCTGTGCAAAAAAAATTATTCCAGGATGACTACAACTTGTTGTAAATAGAAGCCGAGCATGTTTATAAGCCCATTTGCCACCTGAAACTTCTTTTTTTGCTGTTCAACATGTTCGTCCGTGAGAAATCTCTTGCGGTAAAAATTAAGCCTCATGGACAATAGTAACCTCGCATGCAATAGGAACAATGTGACCAAGCTTCTGTTTTCCTGGTTGGATGCACATTGTTCCATCGTTATTGTCCTCAAACGAATGTCATGAGAACTGAGAAAATCCTTGTGCTTGTTACACCACTGATTGGTTATATGTTTTTGTACATGTGGTTCTGCCTAAGTAGACATGAAGATTGAAAACAGTTAAGGTCTGAAAAAAGAGTATGTCGAAAGAACAACAGCTGAACAGTTAATTCTAGTACAATATATATGGGCTTTCAATGAGCATCAAACCATCACCTCTATGTATAAATTCTCCAGAGATCGAAAGCATCGCAGCAAGCCAATAATTATGCCCAGATCAAAATTATACATTCTGATATACATGATCTTGATAGAATCCAGCAACATTGATAGGCTATCAATGGATGAACTCTTCATTGAGCATATAACATAATATTAGTACCCAAAGTGTACTCCAAGATGATATAAAACTTATGCGCACAAATGAAAAATGCAGCATATGATTACAAATGTGTTGATGATAATATACGATACCAGAAAAAGTGAGGAGCCAAACACCAACTCCTTGTGATTATTAAATGGGTCACGAATTACACCCAAGGTCTCCAGTTTGGGCGCAGAGACGACAGTTATTTGTGAAGGTTTATAACAATTGTGAAGGAGCAACCATTCAAGTGAAGGGACATCTTCGATGATGAGCTGTTGTCCTTTAAAACAAATTCCAATGCTTTTAAGGTGAGGCGACTTTATTTGGAGACAACTGATACCGATTTCTATTCCCAAAACAATCAGCAAGCGCTCCAAGGAAGGGCAACTGGAGTGGATGATGCTGTGCAGTGAGGCCTCCGACAGATAAACCACCACCAGCAAAAGTTTTTTTAGCAGTGGGAGTCGAAGCATTTGTACCAGATCGTCTGGTAGATGGCACCGGGCGAAGGTGGTGGTGTGTAGAGAGGAGGAAAACCGTGAGATGGACAACGGTGGTGTGGGCACGAATTCTTGGTGTGTTCGTGGTATGAAACTTTTGTGGTTATGGTACAATTCAAACTGCTGGAGTTTTCCGAATTTAGGGAATCTCAGCCAAGCGTCCACCTTGCCGGGTATGGACAGCAGGTAGAGTGTCGGGATGTAGAGGCATTGAACGAGGCCCTGGTGGTGAGAAGAGACGATGGCTCTGAGGAGATCAAATTCAGGAAGGATAGATATCTGATGACAGTCGAGATTGAGGGGCGCGGTGCGCCATAAAGGGCGCCACCGAGTTGAGAGGACTTGTGTGCGGCAGCAATCCATGGTGGGGAGAAGCGAGATGATCTCCTCAAGGATGACATCTGGGAGATCGCTGATGCGGTCCACCGGAGATTCTACCGGTTCCTCAGATTCGGGTGGGGGGGCTCGCCGCTTCTCCCCGCGCTACCGGGTGCAGGATCTACAACCGGCATCGCCGCTCGCGGGAGCCTCATCTTCTTGGTGCTGGGGCCAGCCGACTCCATTTTCCTTGTGGGCGTCGTACCGAGATCACGGGTTTGAGCAGAGTAGCCAGATACGAGCCTAGTGGCAGTGCGAGTGGGGAAGAAGGAGGCCTGGGGATTTCTGTAGGAGTGGAAGAAGAGGAGCAGGCGTTTTCTGTATGAGTGAGGAAGAAGGTGAGTGGGGGTTTTCTGGACGAGTGAGGAAGATTGGGGAGCGGGGGGAATTTGGGGGGGGAGACGGAAATGGGAGAGCGAGTTGTTCGTGTTTATAAGCCTCGCTGCACTAACTACTCGCTTTTTCCCAAGAACCGCTCTCTTCTTTTGCGTTGCTGCATTCGAGCTGTCGCATGGACTATGCGTGCAGGATGCATGTGCCCGCCGGCCACTGCATGTGCCTGGTTTGTTACTAGTCCTATTTAATAGGGTGGTTATGGAGTAAATTAAGGAGATTTATTTTCTGTGTGTGCATCCACAAAATTATAGGATGCGGTACTAGATGCAGACACTCACATTAAACTAAGCTTCAGAAGATAAGGTATGCATACTAACATTCAAAAGAACAAAAGTTCAGCACGTCTATGCATCTCAATGATTCACCATACTATAACTAATACAAAGCTGTGAGAAGGTGTGGAAATAAAGAAAATCGGTTGCACCGCTTGTTTGCTCCTTCACAGATGACATGATCGTTCCGCACTTCATTTAGCAAGTCAACATACAATAAGCTAATTTCATCTTGCGGTGGTCATTGTACCTAGTTACAAATGTAGGAATACCTGGAGCACCACGAGGTTAGCTGACAGTAGGTAGATGCAGCCATATAAATTTTGTGCGGTGCTACCAAAATTGAGGTTGGTATCCCTTCCCGTTATGAGAATTCTTCTTGAAGTTGGTAGAATCTGATGGCTTGTTCTTTGCATCAAACTTGCCTTTCCCCTGAGATTTGTTCTTGTTGTTTGGGGCTGGTTGGGCTGGAAGTTCTTCTCGTGTACCATGTGGGCACTAGAAGCTCCCTCAGCGACCTGAGCACGTGTGTCTTTTGCTCTCGTCTTCTCCTCAAAATCAAGAGTGCTAATGAGATCCAAAACAGAAAACTCATGTCTCTTGTTTTTCAGAGAAGTGGCAAAATCGTTCCACGAAGGTGGAAGCTTGGCAATGATGGTCCCAGCAACAAATTTGTCCGGCAACACACACTTAAAGTACTCAAGTTCCTTAGAGAGTGACTGTATCTCATGAGTTTGCTGAACAACAGAGCGCTCATCAGTCATCTTGTATCACAGAATTGCGCCATGATGTGCAACTCGTTGCTAGCGCCCGAGGGCCCAAACGTGGCCTTGAGCATAGCGCACATGTCTCTGCCACTGTCAAATGACATATATGAATCCATAATGGAATCGTCAATAACACTCAGCAGGGCGGCTTTGAAGAGGGTATCCATGTTCTGAAAAGCTTCCTGCTGTGTAGGATTGAGATTGCCCTCAGGCTTACCCTTAGTGGCGTCATAGCAGTACATGATATGAAACCAATATACTGCTCTTGTGCGCCACCTTTTATATTGCACCCCCTTAAAAGTAGGCGTGTTCAAAAGCGCAGCAAAACCACTCGGAGTAAATTGCCTATAATCAGGTTTTTGGATTGGATTGTTGAATATATGAGCAATTTACTATGAGATTTAATCCGAATCAGTAGTAAATAAATCATGACGACCATTGCAAACATCAAAGTAATGATGCGGACTAAACCAGGAGGACAGAATCACATATTGTACAGCGAGAGCAGAACCAATGTGGTTGATGTTGTCACTCATGTCGTTGATGAAGAGGTTACCAAGGTCGGGGAAGAAGGCTGTCGTTGAGGAAGTCATCGCTAGTAGCAGTCACAGGAGTGTGCTCCCCAAAAACCTAATCGCCCCTCTCTCGTACAGGATCATGAAAGGCGGTGTTCGGAGGGCTTCTGTCCCTTCTTGCGGTGCACGCCGGAAGGAGGGCTAGAGAAGAATTGCATGGCCGTGCTAAGATCTAGAACGGTGCAAAACCATATGATACAGTGGGGGCTAGAGTCGAGCATGTCAGGTCGGTCGTGCGAGTATAGTAGTAGGCCTTTGGCCCCCAAACCCCACGTCCAAGTCAATATAGCCCCACCAAGGTTTGTCTCAAAAAATACGGAGTAATTAAGGCGTTTGTTAGTCCCTTTAGTATAAATACTATATCATTAATAATGGCCCACCTTTTGTCTCACAAAGTATGCTCGGGTACAACCGGCTACAGGTTTACAACCCGCTTCTCTTCTCTCTCTTCTTCTCTCTCCTTCAACTAAGCACAAATACTATATTTAAATCCTTATTGACATCTTATGTCATCTAATTGTAGTACTTGCTCTAAAGTTACTCTCCACTGTGTAGTCTAAAAAGCCGGGCGTGCAGTGGGCGGTGCCCTCGGTGGGCGCGCCGCCTCAATGGTGGAAGAAGTGAGAGGTCGCGTCGCCCTGACTTGCCATCAATGTGGAGCGGCGGGCTCAGCTGGCGCCGGACAGAAAGCGCGCGTGGGAGGGGGGAGGGGTTTTTGTTGGGCCAAGAAGGTGAGAAGCCAACTTGGGATCGGTCCGGACGGGGAAATATCATGTGCTCCCATACTCTGCATATGACACTAGTCTATGTTACTACTCCCTCCTTTCTGGTTTATAGAGATGTTTAGAGTAACATAGTAATATGTTACAGTATAAGTTACTCCCCACTATGACCAGCCTTGGCCTCTCCCAGTGCTCCACCATGTATAGCTGCTAAGCCTGCCACGTAGGCATAAAATATGATGTGGCACCAATAAACTAAGCACCTATGCATTGAAGACTTGAGTTACTAAGCCATTTAATGCACTTAGCACCTCATCTAAGCACATCTAAGCACTTACTAGCACCCCCTTGACCGTGGACCTTGACAGTGTACGTCACCTTGTGTCTCATAATTTTCCTTGTCATCATCTGAGTCCGAGAAGATCTCACCCACATCATCATTAGCATGCAGCCGCCTTGATAGACAACGTGCGCAGAAGGAGTAGAGGCGACTGGGGACGCACCACGTCATGGGCACTCCGTATGTGCTCATGTGCGTGCAGTGTGCATGTTTTTCCATCGGTGCTAGCTCTAAGGCCGAGGCTGCGGTCGTCTTCGTCTCCGACTAGTCGTTGAGCAACAACGGAAAAGTGGTGCTGCAAGAGATGCGTAGGCGCCGTTGCGTGTGAGCTTCGCCGTAGCACGACAAACCGGACGTTGCCGCAGATGGCGCACGCCTCCATGCAGCCGAGTGTGTGCACATGCATGTGTTATTCACGTGCATTCTACGGCCGAGCGTGTGTGCATGCACGTGTTGTGTACGTGCGTTGTGTGCTCCATGCTGTGCATGTATGTGCATGAGTTGGATCGGATGGAGTTAGTATGTTGGCTTGTGTACATGGGTGGCTGCATGCGTCCTGTATATGTGTGGCTTGTTGCGTGGTTATCAATATAAACTACTCCCTCCGTTCCTAAATATAAGTCTTTCTAGGCATTTCAAATAGACTACAACATACGGATGTATGTAGACATATTTTAGAGTGTAGATTCACTCATTTTGTTTTGTATGTAGTCCCTTATTGAAATCTCTAAAAATACTTATATTTGGGAACGGAGGGAGTATAAAACATCTTCAACTTAGCATCCTGATGTACCGTTTCTAGTGGTTAGCGAAGAGTTCATGTTCTTTTATTTGTTTATAGGTGGGCGGGTGGCAAAAAACAGGGGAACAAGCGCAAGGTTCCTTGCAGACACTCCACCGCGACCTTCCTTGCTCCTTCTCAGTCCTCGGGAATCAAGGTGCATGTGTCATGCAAGAAAATGGAGATAATCAGATAAGCAGTGCTTAAGTGAGTCATGCACTTCAATGGCACCCCTACGCAATATTTTTTCTCCTCGATGGCACGTGAATAGTGCACGTACTCAACGACGGAGCACGGGATGGTAGCAATGACATGGTCAGCCCTTTTTTGGAGAGAGTACGTACTAAATAACTTTGATGTGTCCATTCAACTCGCAGAACGACGAGCAGCTTGATTACGCCTTCTCCCTCACTGACGCGTGCGTGGTGGCTCGCAGCACGAGGAGAAACTTTTGCTTACAAGCAATGGACGTGCAACAGTTCATTTGGTGTCAGATTGCGAGAAGTACTACTGTAGAACCATCGACTTCCGGAAGAGGCGAAGAGCCAAGCGCAAGGTCACCTACTAACCTTAGGCTAGGCGTAGTGGGAGTAACAAAAGTAGGGGTACCTCTTTTTTTATTCTAGAAACAACCACACGCGAATATCGAGGTGCTGGTTACGTAGAACAAATTTACTGGAATCCGTGCTCAACCCTCCTCTATCTCTCTTCTTAGCCAGCCAGCGGACGCGCGGAGCCCATCGTCTGTTTGCTCACATGCGGTCCCACATGTCAGTGAAAACGCAAGAGGACCCATTGAACCTGCACATCTTTCACCTCGACGTGCTGGTGATGAAAAACAAATCCAATAAATATCTTCGATGGTC
>NW_021261960.1:0-1007 GCF_002162155.2 Triticum dicoccoides
GAAGACCGAAAGGTCGAGCATGAGTCGTATAGAAGATACGATCAACATGAAGATGTTCACCGATGTTGACTAGTCCGTCTCACGTGATGATCGGACACGGTCTAGTTAAACTCGGATCATGTAATACTTAGATGACTGGAGGGATGTCTAATCTAAGTGGGAGTTCACTAATAATTTGATTAGTTGAACTTAATTATCATGAACTTAGTCTAAAATCTTTGCAATATGTCTTGTAGATCAAATGGCCAACGTAGTCCTCAACTTCAACGCGTTCCTAGAGAAAACTAAGCTGAAAGACGATGGCAGCAACTATACGGACTGGGTCCGGAACCTGAGGATCATCCTCATAGCTGCCAAGAAAGATTATGTCCTACAAGCACCGCTTGGTGACGCACCCGTTCTCCCTGCAGAACAAGATGTTATGAACGCTTGGCAGGCATGTTTCGATGACTACTCCCTCGTTCAGTGCGGCATGCTTTACAGCCTAGAGCCAGGGCTCCAAAAGCATTTTGAGAGACATGGAGCATATGAGATGTTCGAAGAGCTGAAAATGGTTTTCCAAGCTCATGCCCGGGTCGAGAGATATGAAGTCTCCGACAAATTCTTTAGCTGTAAGATGGAGGAAAACAGTTCTGTTAGTGAGCACATACTCACTATGTCTGGGTTGCATAACCGCTTGACTCAGCTGGGAGTTAATCTCCCGGATGATGCGGTCATTGACAGAATCCTCCAGTCGCTTCCACCAAGCTACAAGAGCTTTGTGATGAACTTCAATATGCAGGGGATGGAAAAGACCATTCCTGAAGTATTTGCTATGCTGAAATCAGCAGAGGTAGAAGTCAGAAAGGAACATCAAGTGTTGATGGTCAATAAAACCACTAAGTTCAAGAAAGGCAAGGGTAAAAAGAACTTCAAGAAGGACGGCAAGGAGGTTGCCGCGCCCGGCAAGCAAGCTGCTGGGAAGAAGCCAAAGAATGGACCCAAGCCCGAGACTGAGTGCTTTTATT
>NW_021261961.1:0-1095 GCF_002162155.2 Triticum dicoccoides
GAACCCTATGGTGCGTTTATGTGTCGGTCATCAACACTCGCAGTTTTGGCCGATTCTGACCCGTATCTTGGATTATTACTCACTGTTTTGGGGTCCCGAAGAGATTTCCATAGTTGTTGAAGCCCAAGGTGCGCTTACGTGTCGGTCATCAGGACTGGCAGTTTTGGCCGATTCTGGCCCGTTTCATGGACTACCACTCACTATTTCGGGGTCCCGGAGTGGTTTCCATGGTTAACGAACCCTGTGGTGCATTTACGTGTCGGTCATCAACACTGGCAGTTTTGGCCAATTCTGGCCCATTTCTTGGATTACTCACTATTTCGGGCTCCCGGAGCGATTTCCATAGTTGTTGAACCCCAAGGTGCGCTTACGTGTCGGTCATCAACACTGGCAGTTTTGGCCGATTTTGGTCCGTTTCATGGACTATTGCTCACTGTTTTGGGGTCCCGAAGTGGTTTCCATGGTTAACGAACCATGTGGTGCGTTTATGTGTCAGTCATCAACACTAACAGTTTAGGCCGATTCTAGCCCGTTTCTTTGATTATTACTCACCGTTTTCGGGTAACGAAGCAATTTCCATAATTGCTGAACCCCAAGGTCCGCTTACGTGTCGGTCATCCACACTGGCAGTTTTGGCCAATTGTGGCCCATTTCATGGACTATTACTCATTGTTTTGGGGTCCTGGAGTGGTTTCCATGGTTAACGAACCCTGTGGTGCGTTTATGTGTCGGTCATCAACACTCGCAGTTTTGGCCGATTCTGACCCGTATCTTGGATTATTACTCACTGTTTTGGGGTCCCGAAGAGATTTCCATAGTTGTTGAACCCCAAGGTGCGCCTACGTGTCGGTCATCAACACTGGCAGTTTTGGCCGATTCTGGCCCGTTTCATGGACTACCACTCACTATTTCGGGGTCCCGGAGTGGTTTCCATGGTTAACGAACCCTGTGGTGCGTTTACGTGTCGGTCATCAACACTGGCAGTTTTGGCCAGTTCTGGCCCATTTCTTGGATTACTCACTGTTTTGGGGTCCCGGAGCGATTTCTATAGTTGTTGAACCCCAAGGTGCGCTTACGTGTCGGTCATCAACACTG
>NW_021261962.1:0-1856 GCF_002162155.2 Triticum dicoccoides
GTCGGTGCACGGTTCAGCAACTCGCCGCTCCAGGCCAGCTCGACGAGGAGCGGCGCACGGGCGTCGTTGCTGCCGTCCATGCCGCCGCCTCGTACCGCGTCTCCCGTTTCTGTGGCCGAGACTCCCATGTCGGCGGCCGCGCCATGCAAGCAGCGACAGAAGCCGGGTGCAGGGAGAGCGACGAGTCAGTGGCCAGCGCCTCCGCGTCTGCCGTCATCATCAAGGAGAAGTAGAACACGGGAGGCCGCCGCTGCTTGGGTCCCATGAAGGACACCGCGGAGGCGACGCCGGCATACACAGCAGGTGTCTTGTCGGATCCTTTTGTTGCGAGGACCTTCGTCGACCCCGCATGGGCTCCACGGAAGAGGGGAATGTTAGGATGAACTCGAGCCGGTGCCGGCCATGGCGAAGTAGCGGCCGGTGATGAACTCGAACCAGTGCCGGCGACCATCATCTTCGGCACCAGCCAATGATATCAGTTGGGCAGTGGGGAAGCGAGCCGTCCTTTGCGCTGAAGCATATACCTTCGGGGCTCCCGGCAGTCCGATAATCGTGCTGCTAGACATGAGGAACACAAACCGATCGGCAGGCGACCATTTAGGCCAGGCATTATATACCTGTGCTGTCCAGAACTAGCACCGCGTAGTTCATTTGAATGTAATGAAATCCATCATGTTTGTATGAAAATCCAGTATTTTATATGATTTCCGTCATTGTTTATATGAAATATTAGTTTGTCTATGTGTTTGCGTGAATTTCGTCGGTTGGTTGAGTTGCTGTCATAATGTGTGCGGCTACGGTTGGATGGCATAATCTGCGGGTCGCCGGTCGGTCTGCGGGCAGCTCGGGCGGTGTTGTAGGACAAAAAAACACAACTCGTGCGAGCTCGTCTCCAACGTGCGCGCTAGAGGATGCATGACAGCATGATCACCCGAGCCATTCCTCGTTCATCAGTGGCAAAGGCACCGGTGGACAAAAGGGTCGCCAATATTTTGGCTACCCCGGGCAAGATCCAAACAGCCCCTCCCAACAGATTCAAATCCCTTGTTCGCCATGGAATTTTGCCATGTGCTATTTTCATGGACTAGCAAGATGCACGTGCATTGCACGAAACATCAAGATGCATTTTTTTACAAACTCCCGCATGCATGCAAGGGATAATTAATGTCCTCCTTTGCTAGTACCACGAGACAAACACCATTAATATTGCATCGATTAGTGTTAGTGTCCTTGTATATCTGTAAATTGTAATTTTGATAGTGGCCCCTTGTATATAAAAATGGAGGGAGAAAGATGAGAGATAAGGTGAGGAGGAGTGGGGCGTGGTGGTGACTGGTGGTCGGACTGGGCGGAGGCATGGGGATGGACGGTGCATTATGTCTAGCTTTGTATCTCTCTCACACACACCCACGTAGGTGGGGGACGTGCACGAAGAGAAGAGGTGCACGCACGGCGCACATACTCCCATCTCTTTCCCAACCACACCCGTGCGGGTACACGGTGGAGCTCATTTCTGTACGAAAAAGGCAGCCCATGTGGTAATTTGGCATGTGTACTGGTTGTCCACTTGGTGGAGGGAGGATCGTCTACCACGGGTGAACAAACAAATTGCGACTTGACGCGTTATGTTAAATTAAAAAAAGAGGCAAACCATGTGGGGCCTACCTTAGAGGCAAGGCTCTATACACTGGAGTACTTTTGATGTGTCCCGTCAACTCACAGAACGAGGAGAAGCTTGCTTAGTATGCCGTCTCCCCCGTCCACGGGCGCGGTGGCTCGCAGGATGAGGTGAAGCTTGCTTACGAGTACTACTACTACTACTACTACTACTACTACTACTACTACTACTACTACTA
>NW_021261963.1:0-1856 GCF_002162155.2 Triticum dicoccoides
GTCGGTGCACGGTTCAGCAACTCGCCGCTCCAGGCCAGCTCGACGAGGAGCGGCGCACGGGCGTCGTTGCTGCCGTCCATGCCGCCGCCTCGTACCGCGTCTCCCGTTTCTGTGGCCGAGACTCCCATGTCGGCGGCCGCGCCATGCAAGCAGCGACAGAAGCCGGGTGCAGGGAGAGCGACGAGTCAGTGGCCAGCGCCTCCGCGTCTGCCGTCATCATCAAGGAGAAGTAGAACACGGGAGGCCGCCGCTGCTTGGGTCCCATGAAGGACACCGCGGAGGCGACGCCGGCATACACAGCAGGTGTCTTGTCGGATCCTTTTGTTGCGAGGACCTTCGTCGACCCCGCATGGGCTCCACGGAAGAGGGGAATGTTAGGATGAACTCGAGCCGGTGCCGGCCATGGCGAAGTAGCGGCCGGTGATGAACTCGAACCAGTGCCGGCGACCATCATCTTCGGCACCAGCCAATGATATCAGTTGGGCAGTGGGGAAGCGAGCCGTCCTTTGCGCTGAAGCATATACCTTCGGGGCTCCCGGCAGTTCGATAATCGTGCTGCTAGACATGAGGAACACAAACCGATCGGCAGGCGACCATTTAGGCCAGGCATTATATACCTGTGCTGTCCAGAACTAGCACCGCGTAGTTCATTTGAATGTAATGAAATCCATCATGTTTGTATGAAAATCCAGTATTTTATATGATTTCCGTCATTGTTTATATGAAATATTAGTTTGTCTATGTGTTTGCGTGAATTTCGTCGGTTGGTTGAGTTGCTGTCATAATGTGTGCGGCTACGGTTGGATGGCATAATCTGCGGGTCGCCGGTCGGTCTGCGGGCAGCTCGGGCGGTGTTGTAGGACAAAAAAACACAACTCGTGCGAGCTCGTCTCCAACGTGCGCGCTAGAGGATGCATGACAGCATGAGCACCCGAGCCATTCCTCGTTCATCAGTGGCAAAGGCACCGGTGGACAAAAGGGTCGCCAATATTTTGGCTACCCCGGGCAAGATCCAAACAGCCCCTCCCAACAGATTCAAATCCCTTGTTCGCCATGGAATTTTGCCATGTGCTATTTTCATGGACTAGCAAGATGCACGTGCATTGCACGAAACATCAAGATGCATTTTTTTACAAACTCCCGCATGCATGCAAGGGATAATTAATGTCCTCCTTTGCTAGTACCACGAGACAAACACCATTAATATTGCATCGATTAGTGTTAGTGTCCTTGTATATCTGTAAATTGTAATTTTGATAGTGGCCCCTTGTATATAAAAATGGAGGGAGAAAGATGAGAGATAAGGTGAGGAGGAGTGGGGCGTGGTGGTGACTGGTGGTCGGACTGGGCGGAGGCATGGGGATGGACGGTGCATTATGTCTAGCTTTGTATCTCTCTCACACACACCCACGTAGGTGGGGGACGTGCACGAAGAGAAGAGGTGCACGCACGGCGCACATACTCCCATCTCTTTCCCAACCACACCCGTGCGGGTACACGGTGGAGCTCATTTCTGTACGAAAAAGGCAGCCCATGTGGTAATTTGGCATGTGTACTGGTTGTCCACTTGGTGGAGGGAGGATCGTCTACCACGGGTGAACAAACAAATTGCGACTTGACGCGTTATGTTAAATTAAAAAAAGAGGCAAACCATGTGGGGCCTACCTTAGAGGCAAGGCTCTATACACTGGAGTACTTTTGATGTGTCCCGTCAACTCACAGAACGAGGAGAAGCTTGCTTAGTATGCCGTCTCCCCCGTCCACGGGCGCGGTGGCTCGCAGGATGAGGTGAAGCTTGCTTACGAGTACTACTACTACTACTACTACTACTACTACTACTACTACTACTACTACTA
>NW_021261964.1:0-952 GCF_002162155.2 Triticum dicoccoides
TAGGATGTGTTTCAAGACTTATGCAGTGAAACATGAGTTTGATGCCAAGACTGTTTGGACTGATAGAAAGAAGTTTTATGCGAGGTGCAGAGGATTTGATGGTAGTGTCAAGCCTTGCAAGTGGTACATATCTGCTAGACTGCAACCTGATGGAAGTACTGTCAGGGTTAACCAAATCCCCAATCAACATACTTGTATTACAAGTTCACAGAGAGTATCAACCATGACATCACAACTTTGGGTTGCAGAAAAGATCACCCCAATTTTAGCCAAAACACCAAACACTACTGCCAAGAAACTCAAAGTAGACTTGGAAAAGATGTACCCCATTAAACTGAAATATACCACAGTGTGGAAGGCAAAACAAAGGACAATGAAAAACTTATATGGTGATTGGGCAAATACATTTAGGATGCTTTACAACTTCAAAGCAGAGGTGGAAAATAGGTCACCTGGTAGTGTTGTGGAGATAGATACAGAGGTATCAGCCAAAGGTGAAGTCAAGTTCTCCAAGTTTTTATGGCTTTGAAGCCTTGCATAGATGGCTTCAAAGCAGGGTGCCGTCCATATTTGAGCATAGACTCATCATTTTTGACAGGCAAGTGGAATGGTCAGTTGGCAGCATGCAATGCTCTAGATGGACACAACTGGATGTTTCCTATTGCTGTTGGCTTGTTTCAGTCAGAAACAGAGGCTTCATGGACATGGTTCATGATCCAGTTGAAAAGATGCCTAGGGCCAGTGTCACCTTTGGCTATACACACAGATGCATGTAAGGGGCTTGAAAATTCAGTGAAAAATGTTTTCCCACATGCTGAGCAGAGGGAGTGCTTCGGTCATTTGTGGATGAATTTGATCAAAAAATTTAGAGGAGAAGAATTTGGGCGCATGTGGCCAGCAGCAAGATCTTACACTAGACAGACACACAAATATCATCTTGATAAGATAATGG
>NW_021261965.1:0-1095 GCF_002162155.2 Triticum dicoccoides
AATCCTCAAGTTACGGACCCAGTCCGTGTAATTGCTACCATCATCTTTCAACTTTGCTTTCTCAAGGAACGCATTAAAATTCAACGGAACAACAGCACGGGCCATCTATCTACAATCAAACATACATAAGCAAGATACTATCAGGTACTAAGTTCATGATAAATTTAAGTTCAATTAATCAAATTACTTAAAGAACTCCCACTTAGATAGACATCCCTCTAATCCTCTAAGTGGTCACGTGATCCAAATCAACTAAACCATGTCCGATCATCACGTGAGATGTAGTAGTTTCATTGGTGAACATCATTATGTTGATCATATCTACTATATGATTCACGCTCGACCTTTCGATCTCCGTGTTCCGAGGCCATATCTGCATATGCTTGGCTCGTCAAGTATAACCTGAGTATTCCACGTGTGCAACTGTTTTGCACCCGTTGTATTTGAACATAGAGCCTATCACACCCGATCATCACGTGGTGTCTCAGCACGAAGAACTTTCGCAACGGTGCATACTCAGGGAGAACACTTCTTGATAATTTTAGTGAGAGATCATCTTATAATGCTACCGTCAATCAAAGCAAGATAAGATGCATAAGTGATATGATATGGCCATCATCATCTTGTGTCTGTGATCTCCATCTCCGAAGCACCGTCATGATTACCATCGTCACCGGCGCGACACCTTGATCTCCATCGTAGCATCATTGTCGTCTCGCCAATCTTATGCTTCCACGACTATCGCTACCGCTTAGTGATAAAGTAAAGCATTACAGCGCGATTGCATTGCATACAATAAAGCGACAACCATATGGCTCCTGCCAGTTGCCGATAAATCGGTTACAAAACATGATCATCTCATACAATAAAATTCAGCATCATGTCTTGACCATATCACATCACAACATGCCCTGCAAAAACAAGTTAGACATCATCTACTTTGTTGTTGCAAGTTTTACGTGGCTGCTACGGGCTTAAGCAAGAACCAATCTTACCTACGCATCAAAACCACAACGACAGTTTGTCAAGTTGGTGCTATTTTAACCTTCGCCAGGACCGGGCGGAGAGGCGCGCCAGGAGGAGTCCTACTCCCTC
>NW_021261966.1:0-759 GCF_002162155.2 Triticum dicoccoides
ATATCCATCATCTCATCGAAAGACGGGACACCTTTGCCTCTATCTGATAGAGGCGAGGGTCCCGATCTTTCGATGAGATGATGGATATCGCTTTGGTGGAAGTCGACTTTGACGATCCGACTACGAACGTGCGAGGACGTCGCGCCTTAGCAATCGCTAAACCAACTCCGAGAGGTTATTGACCACGCCGGAGCACGATCAACCTGACCACGAGGGTCTGTTTCCTGTGAGCAAACGAAGAACAAGCAAGAAATTAAGATTGCAATCTGGATATTGCGAATATAAGATGAAAGCTTTATTGATCAAGGTGGGGTTCTGTGACGCCTTTGTCTGGTCGTTGAACACAAACGAAGTACGCGAAGTTGCAGCTATGGCGAACTTTTAATCTAAACAAAACCCAAGGTCTAAACGATGCCCTAAGGGCTGTATATATGGAGGAAGAGGGGGTGGATTTCGTGGCCCTTGGTGGAGGGGTCCGAAATCAACCCTATCTCTTGTTTCCCCACACATACGGACTCTAAAAATAGCCTATACTTATGTATTTCGAAATTACATGGGCCCGGCCCAATAATAAGGTGACGCAGCACCTAAAATAGCCTCGGGACGAAATTTATGAAGTGGCATCTTGTATATTTCGTCCAAGGCTTCATGCACCCATTATGGTGGCTTCAAAGTCCTGAAATCATCACTTGTAACTCCGTTCTTGTTCCCCTTGCGCATGCCATCATCTCCATGCTTGTTCTTGCTCCAATGTTCATC
>NW_021261967.1:0-2756 GCF_002162155.2 Triticum dicoccoides
GTGTGTCCGGCCAAATGGGATCGAGCGTGTTGGGTTATGTGGTGCACCCCTGCAGGGAAGTTAATCTATTCGAATAGCCGTGATCTTCGGTAACAGGACGACTTGGAGTTGTACCTTGACCTTATGACAACTAGAACCGGATACTTAATAAAACACACCCTTCCAAGTTCCACAGACAACCCGGTGATCGCTTTTCTACAGGGCGACGAGAGGAGGATCGCCGGGTAGGGTTATGCTATGCGATGCTACTTGGAGATGCTGCTTGGAGATGCTACTTGAAGATGCTACTTGGAGGACTTCAATCTACTCTCTTCTACATGCTGCAAGACGGAGGCTGCCAGAAGCGTAGTCTTCGACAGGATTAGCTATCCCCCTCTTATTCTGGCATTCTGCAGTTCAGTCCACTGATATGGCCTCCTTACACATATACCCATGCATATGTAGTGTAGCTCCTTGCTTGCGAGTACTTTGGATGAGTACTCACGGTTGCTTTTCTCCCTCTTTTCCCCTTTCCCTTCTACCTGGTTGTCGCAACCAGATGCTGGAGCCCTGGAGCCAGACGACGCCTACTACACCGGAGGAGCCTACTACTACTTGCAGCCCGCTGACGACGTCCAGGAGTAGTTAGGAGGATCCCAGGCAGGAGGCCTGCGCCTCTTTCGATCTGTATCCCAGTTTGTGCTAGCCATCTTATGGCACCCTGTTTAACTTATGTCTGTACTCAGATATTGTTGCTTCCGCTGACTCGTCTATGATCGAGCACTTGTATTCGAGCCCTCGAGGCCCCTGGCTTGTATTATGATGCTTGTATGACTTATTTTATTTGTAGAGTTGTGTTGTGATATCTTCCCGTGAGTCCCTGATCTTGATCGTACACATTTGCGTGCATGATTAGTGTACGATTAAATCGGGGGCGTCACAAGTTGGTATCAGAGCCGACTGCATGTAGGAATCCCCTTTTCCAACTCCTTGGCCGAAGTCGAGTCTAGTCATTGAAAAACTTTTACTAACATGGCTGTGTGGCCCATGGGCCCACGTCGCCATCGGGAGGTATTAGGATCTTTTATTCCTCGACCTTTACTCTGGGATTCGGAACCCTCTTCTATTTGGGTTAAACGATTTTTACAAAAATCTAACTTTAGGTTCTCGAAAATACTTTCTCCCGGAGAGCCCCTTCAGTCCAGATGATCACCGACTGCACCAGAAGATTTCGAAGATACTCTCCGATTTTCTCTTGAGACCTTGTGCCCGTTGCCTTTGCAATTCCCTACCACTGAAATATCCCTATGGATAAATACTTACACCTGTCGTGCTCACTTTTATTCTCAGTCGATCTTGTTATTACAAGATACCCTGAGAATATTTTGTGCCTACTGCCTTGCAGTTCTTTGCCACCTGAATACCCCTAAGAATAACTTCTCGCACCTTTCGAGTATCCGCTCATCCCAGTTGTTCAGGTGTTTCACAAAAGTCTTTGAAATACTATTCAATCCTCCGAAAATCCTTAGCAGCTTTATTGCTCTGCAAATACTTGTCTACTAGCATTATGGATGCTTCCCATATATCTGGCAATATTCACTAGTATCTTTTGACACCGTCATTTTGATCCTATTGATTCAACATGTGTGCGAATGCACACAATCATCTATCAACCCTTCTAACTTATCTTTCCGACTGAGACAACATTTTTTTGAACATGAGCTGGTTCTCGACCAAACTATTTGTCGCCAATTGTGCCTCTGGTTTATCCAACTTATCCATCCTTGGTCAGAGCGACTGCTTCTGATCTTTTGTTTTGGAAATCATAATTCCTTTGTTATCTAAGCATCGAATTATTCCGATGTTCTATAATATGATGCCCGTGCATTCCTTCTGGAATACCGATACTCACCTCAACTCCGTTGTGGATCGCCCGATCCATTGTTGGATTTTATCTGACAACGCCCTTCATATTCAATAACCTTGTGAGCCTTTCCTCTGATACATAATGCCTTTGATAAATTGTATCCTCTGCTTTCTTAACCATGCTTTGTCTTCGAGCTTGAGTTAATTACTTCTAAAGATTTTGGTATATGTTTCTAAGAAGCCCGTATGGATTGAACATATGCCTTCTCTAAACCGTGTGAACCCGAAAGTTTTCACGAGTCATACTCTTCTGGTGCTTCGCCAGATAAAATTTCAACATTGCAACTTCATCGAACGTGAGAAGTGAATGAAAGGTTATACATTGAAGAAGTGGGAGTCGACCTTGAACTATGTGTTCATGCCCATGGACACGATGTAGATCTTATCATTAAAGCTTCTCTTAAATTAATTATTCCCTTGGTATAAGTTCTTATATCTGGGATCCGGCCTTTTGCAATCGTGGTTCTAACCATGTTCTCCTGTAAATACCTTTTCTCGGACAAGTTTAAGCACTTGTCTTCTACAAAGCAATACCCTATTCCAACCTCTACTTTGATCTGTCGTCGAGTATTACCCCCCTGGAATCTCGAGATTATCATGGAACTGCATAACTTTTTATGAGTTCATCAAGTACTACCTTCCCACTGATTCCAATTTCTCACGGGCTCTGAGTTATTAAACACTCAAAGACACCGATAACTGAACCAAGTCCGCACTACGGTTCAACAACTCTTCAGTAAGCTTCTATAAGTACGAGTTTCTACCCGATCACGCCATTCCTAGCCTGTTTGGCTATATCATTGTCGTGATGATTTTAACTGTGCTACCCGGTCCTTCTTCTCGGAGCACAA
>NW_021261968.1:0-2090 GCF_002162155.2 Triticum dicoccoides
GATGGCTACTCATTTAAGTCTGAGAATAATGGTTGTTCGATTTATATGAGAGATATGTTTTATGGTCATGCTCCGATGGTCAATGGTTTATTCTTAATGAATCTCGAGCGTAATATTACACATGTTCATAGTGTAGATGCCAAAAGATTTAAAGTTGATAACGATAGTCCCACATACTTGTGGCACTGCCGCCTTGGTCACATTGGTGTCAAGCGCATGAAGAAGCTCCATGCCGATGGACTTTTAGAGTCTCTTGATTATGAATCGTTTGACACGTGCGAACCATGCCTTTTGGGCAAAATGACCAAGACTCCGTTCTCCGGAACAATGGAGCGAGCAACCAACTTGTTGGAAATCATACATACCGATGTGTGCGGTCCAATGAGCATTGAGGCTCGCGGAGGATATCGTTATGTTCTCACTCTCACTGATGACTTGAGTAGATATGGGTATGTCTACTTAATGAAACACAAGTCTGAGACCTTTGAAAAGTTCAAGGAATTTCGGAATGAGGTAGAGAATCAACGTGACCGAAAGATAAAATTCTTACGATCAGATCGTGGAGGAGAATACTTAAGTCACGAATTTGGTACACACTTAAGGAAATGTGGAATTGTTTCACAGCTCACGCCGCCTGGAACACCTCAGCGAAACGGTGTGTCCGAACGTCATAATCGCACCCTATTGGATATGGTGCGGTCTATGATGTCTCTTACCGATTTACCGCTATCATTTTGGGGATACGCTCTAGAGACAGCTACATTCACTTTAAATAGGGCACCGTCTAAATCCGTTGAGATGACACCGTATGAATTATGGTTTGGAAAGAAACCTAAGCTGTCGTTTCTAAAAGTTTGGGGATGCGATGCTTATGTCAAGAAACTTCAACCTGAAAAGCTCGAACCCATGTCGGAAAAATGTGTATTCATAGGATACCCTAAGGAAACTGTAGGGTATACCTTCTACTTAAGATCCGAAGGCAAGATCTTTGTTGCCAAGAACGGATGCTTTTTGGAAAAAGAGTTTCTCTCGAAAGAAGTAAGTGGGAGGAAAGTAGAACTCGATGAAGTACTACCTCTTGAGCGGGAAAGTGGCGCAGCGCAGGAAACCGTTCCTGTGATGCCCACACCAACTGAAGAGGAAAACAATGATGATGATCAAGGTACTTCGGATCAAGTTACTGCTGAACTTCGTAGGTCCACAAGGACACGTTCCGCACCAGAGTGGTACGGCAACCCTGTCCTGGAAATCATGTTGTTAGACAACAATGAACCTTCGAACTATGAAGAAGCGATGGCGGGCCCGGATTCCAACAAATGGCTTGAAGCCATGAAATCCGAGATAGAATCCATGTATGAAAACAAAGTATGGACTTTGACAGACTTGCCCGATGATCGGCGAGCGATAGAAAACAAATGGATCTTTAAGAAGAAGACGGACGCGGATGGTAATGTTACCATCTATAAGGCTCGACTTGTCGCTAAGGGTTATCGACAAGTTCAAGGGATTGACTACGACGAGACATTCTCTCCCGTAGCAAAGCTGAAGTCCGTCCGAATCATGTTAGCAATTGCCGCATACTATGATTATGAGATATGGCAAATGGACGTCAAAACGGCATTCCTTAACGGACATCTTAAGGAAGAACTGTATATGATGCAGCCGGAAGGTTTTCTCGATCCTCGGAACGCTAACAAAGTATGCAAGCTCCAGCGATCCATTTATGGACTGGTGCAAGCATCTCGGAGTTGGAACATTCGCTTTGATGAGATGATCAAAGCGTTTGGGTTTATGCAGACTTATGGAGAAGCCTGCGTTTACAAGAAAGTGAGTGGGAGCTCTGTAGCATTTCTCATATTATATGTAGATGACATACTCTTGATGGGAAATAATATAGAATTTCTGGACAGCATTAAGGCCTACTTGAATAAGTGTTTTTCAATGAAGGACCTTGGAGAAGCTGCTTATATATTAGGCATCAAGATCTATAGAGATAGATCGAGACGCCTCATAGGTCTTTCACAAAGCACATACCTTGATAAGATTTTGAAGAGGTTCAAAATGGATCAGTCCAAGAAGGGGTTCTTGCC
>NW_021261969.1:0-1054 GCF_002162155.2 Triticum dicoccoides
GTAGTCCGCCTGAAATTCCACAGAGCATAAATAAGGACCGATCGGGTGTCTGAAGCGACGCCTCGAAAGGTGAACAAATAAAAATAAGGAAATGATGCCACAGTCGGGCATCTTAGCGACACCACATAAAGGGCTTTAAAAGAAATGCCACGGTCGGACGTCTGAGCGACATCGCAGAAAGGGCTTTAAATGAAATGCCACAGTCGGACGTCTGAGCGACATCGCAGAAAGGGCTTTAAAAGAAATGCCACAGTCGGACGTCTGAGCGACATCGCAGAAAGGGTTTTAAAAGAAATGCCACAGTCGGACGTCTGAGCGACATCGCAGAAAGGGCTTTAAATTCACCAGTAAACAATACTCATAATAAACATTAAATCCATGAGAATAAACGGGTTAGTCCATCCACAGGGATAATCATTCAATCGGACTTAGCACTCATGCGATTCACCGGAGTCTCTGTCATCAAAGCTGACAATTGATTAGGATAAGATGGAACGAAACTTGACATGGAAGAGATGATTTGGAGGAATATATGACTCTGCAGAGTTTGTACAAAATTTTTCCCACAGTCAATGGATTTCCGTAGTCACGAAGGACTAGTTCCGTTTATGGTATTTCGGAAGAAAACACAGCTAACCGGTACACACCCATCCTACCTCTCGATGCTAGGAATCACCCTAGTCATCGTCCAAGAAAAACTTTTGAGACGGGGAGATCACAATCTCGAATAGCATGGGATCAAATTTATATACGCGCGCTCTAAGGGGTGCCCCCCTCTCGGTCCCAACCGGAAACACCCATGCCCCCTGACCGGATGACTGGCTTTAATCCAGGGCCATGGAACCATCATCACGGCCTCTCCTCTTTGGTGTGTACCATGAAAGTGGTTTGCAACTTACTAAACCATATTCCTTGCGGAAAACATGTGGTAGTACAAGGAAGGAAATGATAGGTACTGGACCGATATGGTTTGACACTGAAGTCACATAGTCTGGCGTAAGACTGGCATGCTACAACACTGCCATCGTACCCATCCTCATGCCAACACATGGCC
>NW_021261970.1:0-2015 GCF_002162155.2 Triticum dicoccoides
GGAACATGAGCTCTGCGGGAATTTTTTTGACAAGCATCACATCACTTTACCAGATCCTCCGCATCAGCATGAGCTGTCAACCAGTAAAACCCGTGACGAAAGGCTTTTGCAACCAGGGACTTTGAACCGGCATGATGACCACAATCCCCTTCATGAATTTCCCGGAGGATCGCTTGGCCTTTATCCGGAGAAACACAACGCTGAAATACGCCTGAAACACTACAGCGGTGTAACTCGCCATTGTGAATAACCATGGATTTAGAGCGCCGAACTATCTGTCGGGCCAGGACTTGATCATTTGGTAGCTCACCCCGGCTCATATATGCCAGATATGGAACCGTCCAATCCGGCACGGCGCGTAAAGCGGCCACCAGCTGCGCCTCCGGATCAGGAACAACCAGATCCTCTTCTGTAGGCAATTTAACAGCGGGTTATGCAAGATATCCAGAAAGGTGTTAGGAGGTACCGGTTTACGCTGAGATCCAAGTCGGCTCAAAGCATCTGCTGCTTCGTTTTTGCGCCGATCAATATGCTCAACCTGGTAACCTTTGAAGTGACCCGCCACAATATCTACCTCACGCCTGTAAGCCGCCATGAGTGGATCCTTAGAATCCCAAGTACCAGAAACTTGCTGAGCCACCAGATCAGAATCGCCGAAGCAACGAACTCGAGTTAAGTTCATCTCTTTAGCCACACGGAGACCATGAAGTAGAGCTTCATATTCAGCTGCATTGTTAGTACAAGGAAACATCAAGCGGAGGACGTAGCAAATTTTATCACCTCGGAGGGAAGTAAGGACAACTCCAGCCCCCGAGCCTTCCAACTGCCTTGATCCATCAAAATGAATAGTCCAGTACGTATTATCCGGTTTCTCTTCCGGTGCTTGTAACTCGGTCCAGTCATTGTTAAAGTCCACAAGAGCCTGAGACTTAATGGCTGTGCGAGGCACATACTTCAAACCATGTGGACCAAGCTCAATTGCCCACTTTGCAACCCGGCCAGTTGCTTCTCTGTTTTGGATGATATCGCCCAAGGGAGCCGAACTAACCACTGTGATGGGGTGACCTTGAAAATATTGCTTGAGTTTTCGACTGGCCATAAAAACCTCATACACCAACTTTTGCCAATGTGGATAGCGTTGCTTTGACTCGATCAGAACTTCACTGATGTAGTATATTGACCGTTGAACCGGATATTCCTTCCCAGCCTCTTTACGCTCTACAATGATAGCCACACTGACCACTCGGGCATTAGCAGCCACATATAATAGTAAAGCCTCATGATCAACTGGGGCTGCCAGAACTGGCGGTTCAACCAATTGCCGTTTTAACTCCTCAAAGGCCGCATTGGCTACATCACTCCAAACGAAATTATCTGTCTTCTTCAGCATCTGATACAAGGGAATGGCCTTCTCACCCAGACGACTGATAAACCGGCTGAGAGCTGCAATCCGGCCTGCGAGACGCTGAACATCATTGATACATGTCGGTTTAGCCAAGGATATGATTGCCTTGATCTTTTCCGGATTAGCCTCAATGCCCCTGTTAGATACAAGAAAACCGAGCAGCTTGCCTGCCGGTACACCAAAGACACACTTATCCGGGTTAAGCATCATTTTGTAAACCCGGAGGTTGTCAAACGTCTCCTTGAGATCAGCTATCAATGTCTCCTTTTCCCTGGATTTCACCACAATGTCATCCACATAGGCATGAACATTACGCCCAATCTGCGTGTGAAGACAATTTTGCACACAACGCTGATAAGTTGCCTAAGCACTCTTGAGCCCAAAGGGCATAGAAACATAGCAGAAGGCTCCAAAGGGAGTGATGAAGGCTGTTTTCTCCTGGTCCTTAACTTCCATTTTGATCTGATGGTACCCTGAGTAAGCATCCAAAAACTCAGCCGCTCACAACCCACCGTCGCATCAATGATCTGATCAATACGCGGGAGAGCAAAAGGATCAGCTGGGCAAGCTTTATTTAAGTCCGTGTAATCCACACACATGCGCCAAGTCC
>NW_021261971.1:0-506 GCF_002162155.2 Triticum dicoccoides
CCCCGCACCCTCGATTCCCCTACTCAACCGCCGTCGCCGACCCCCCGCACCCCGCGCACCGTCTTATAAAAAAATAAGTATCAAACAGCTTTTTAAATGCTACTGTCTTATAAAAAAATTATTACTGTTATTATTTAAACAAGTTTGAACATATTTAAACACAAATAAGTATCAAACAGCTTTTTAAATGCTAAAAAAATTTGTGGAGCCTGGGAGTCGAACCCAGGACCTCCTGGTGTGAGAACTGGCTGCTGACCAGTCGAGCTAGTAGAGGGGACTTGATGTGCATCGGTTCTGGTGGTACATAACCTGTTGGCTCGAGTTGAAATAAAAAAAATACTAATGGCGCACCACGGTGAGGTGCGCCATTAGTATTGTGCCCGGTCCCCCCTTCCCTCTCCCCCTTCGCCCGATCCCCCCTTCCCTCTCCCCCTCACCAGTTCCCTCTCCCTCTCGATCCACCGCCGCCGCCGCCGCTGCCCTGACCCACTGCTCGCCCTCGCCCT
>NW_021261972.1:0-1049 GCF_002162155.2 Triticum dicoccoides
TACTCCTACATGGCCTCTCACCGCTACCTTTACCAAATCGTGTTCACACACTTAGCTCACACACAGTAGGACATGTTCACACGCCTCTGATTCATCCCCGATGAATCAGACCTGACTCAACTCTAAGCAGTAGCAGGCATGACAAACAAACATGAATGAGTAGGCACAACAGGGCTCAAACAACTCCTACTCATGCTAGTGGGTTTCATCTAATTACTGTGGAATGACAGGTCATGCAGAGGATAAAGGGGTTCAGCTACCGCAGCAAGTAACAGATGAATCGATGTTGTCCTAATGCAGTAAAAGAGAGCAGGAGCGAGAGAGTGGGATTGTATCGGAATGAACAAGGGGGTTTTGCTTGCCTGGCACTTCTGAAGATAACATTGAGTCTTCATCAGTGTCAACGATCACATCATCGGTATCACGTCTATCGAGAGGGGACAATACCGGCAACACAGAAGGAAACACAATCAATGCAATGCACAATATGATGCATGATCATGACATGGCAATATGAATGTGTTTTGGGCTAATGCACCTAAAACCAGATTAAATGAAGTTGGTTTGAATACAAGATTCAAATTCAAACCCCATATGTGATTAAATAAATGCCCTTTAATTGATTTGTGCTAAACAGCAGCTATAAGTTGTTCTAACATGCATGAAAATGGTACAGATGGATTCCTTGAATTTTTTTGATAATTTTTCATATATAAATTATTTAATTTGGAGTTACGGTTAATTTTCTATGAATTTTTGAAGTTTGTGGTATTTTCTGGAATTTCCTGAATATTATTAAATCCAGAAAATACTTATTGCGTCAGCCCCACGTCACAGTGACGTCAGCAGGGTCAACTGGGCTGGCTCGGTCAAACCTGACGTGTGGGGGCCACACGTCAGTGACACAGGGCTAGTTAGTGTCAATGACAGGTGGGGCCGGGTCAAAGGCCACGTCAGCACGGTCAAAGCTGACGCGTGGGGCCACTGTGATTAATCTAAACTAACAGAAGTTTAAGCCGTGGTTAATTAAGGGCGTGGGGCCCAGCTGT
>NW_021261973.1:0-13080 GCF_002162155.2 Triticum dicoccoides
GTCATGTCTACATTGTTCTCGAACCGTAGGGTCCGCACGCTTAATGTTACGATGACAGTTATTATGAGTTTATGCATTTTGATGTACCGAAGTTAGTTCGGTGTCCCGGATGTGATCACGGACATGACGAGGAGTCTCGAAATGGTCGAGACATAAAGATTGATATATTGGAAGCCTATGTTTGGATATCGGAAGTGTTCCGGGTGAAATCGGGATTTTACCGGAGTACTGGGAGGTTACCGGAACCCCCCGGGAGCTATATGGGCCTTAGTGGGCTTTAGTGGAAAGGAGAAAGGGGCAGCCCAAGGTGGGCCGCACGCCTCCCCCCTCCCCTAGTCCTATTAGGACTAGGAGAGGTGGCCGGCCCCCTCTCTCTCTTTCCCCCCTCAAGGAATCCTATTCCAACTAGGATTGGGGGGATCCTACTCCCAGAGGGAGTAGGACTCTCTTGGTGCGCCCTCCATGGTCGGCCGCCCCCTCCCCCTTGGCTCCTTTATATACAGGGGTAGGGGGCACCTCTAGACACACAAGTTGATCCTTGAGATCGTTCCTTAGCCGTGTGCGGTGCCCCCTCCCACCATATTCCACCTCGGTCATATTGTAGCGGTGCTTAGGCGAAGCCCTGCGACGGTAGAACATCAAGATCATCACCACGCCGTCGTGCTGACGAAACTCTTCCCCGACGCTTTGCTGGATCAGAGCCCGGGGATTGTCATCGAGATGTACGTGCGCTAAGAACTCGGAAGTGCCGGAGTAACGGTGCTTGGATCGGTCGAATCGGGAAGACGTATGACTACTTCCTCTACGTTGCGTCAACGCTTCCGCAGTCGGTCTGCGTGGGTACGTAGACAACAGTCTCCCCTCTTGTTGCTATGCATCACCATGATCTTGCGTGTGCATAGGAATTTTTTTGAAATTACTATGTTCCCCAACATAAAAAGCTTCTACATTTCATCAAAATATTGTTTTAAACAATAATACATGTTATTTGAACATAATATCCTTCGAGCACTGCGTCTTTATTAAATGAGCGCCTTGCAGAACTTCCTGAAAGTAGTGCTCGGCAGGTATTCGGCTTCCGTCCGAATCTGGGGATGCAACAGCGGTGGCCTCCATCTCCGCCCAGTATGTTTTGACATGGGCAAGGGCCATCCGCGCACCCTCTATGCATGCTGACCTCTTCATCGGTTGATATACGACACTGCACCAAGCTAAAATAACTGTTCAGCTTTGGCCTTTCCGGCCACAAATGATCCACGACATACTTCATGGCGAGTCTGGATAACCTATTCAGCTCGGCCCATTCAGCCAAATGATCGGTCAATGGAAGCGGACGCTCTGGATTGTTGAACTGCGACCAGAAGAGCTTTTCCACTTCGCGATCTTTCTGATCTCGGAAGTGTTCGGCCGCATCAGCGGCACTCGCCGCTAAATCCAGATATGTGTCCGCCGAACTTCACATCCGGTCCAATGGAGCATATTTAGGATCTCCGAACTTCATCCGCAGCATAAAGGGCTTTCCAGCCGCGATATCTCCAGCTTGGCGTAGCTCCTCCATTGCTCTCATCGCAGAACGAGCATCCTTGGCTGCTGTAGTGGCCTTCTCTAGGTCCGTTTGCTCCACCCGATCTTCTTTTTCAAGAAGCTTGCAGCAGTCAGCAGCATTCTTTAACTTCACAGCCATCTCGGCCATTTCCTTCTTGCTTCGGCAGTGAGCAGCCTGTTCGGCTTTCAGCTCCTCAACCGCCTTTAGGGCAGCCGCATCGCTTTTCCTAGCTTGCTCCTTGGCTCGGGCAAGTTCCGCCCGAAGGTCCTCCACGGCGGTAGCCCCATCTGCATCAAGCACACGCGTTGTAAGATACTGGCGTCAAGCCCCTCTTACCAGGTGTCACCAGAGAAATTATATACCTTGTGCCTTGTCAAGCCGCTTGCTGACAAGCGCGATGTTAGCATCTACCACGTCAAGTAGCCGCTTTAGCTCGGCAAATTCATCAGTCCGGCTAGCCACCAGACACTTCGCCACCTACATAGGAAGGCGGCAAATTATACCTGAGATTATGATCCTCTGTGTGCCGTCGCTTTCGACACCACACAAAGTCTCAAGGGCTACTATCTACACAGGGCGCATCTTAAATATGCGGAACTGTCAAAAGGTACATCATTTCGCGTACCTCAAAACCTGTCAGTAAGCTCCTGACAGCTTCGTGCAACCCGCTCTCCGTGGACGAAATCCTTTCAATTACTGTACCCATCAACGTACGGCGCTCCTCTGAGATAGACGCTCACCCTAGCAAATCCTTCAGTACCTCTGACCGTGCATCAGGCGGTGTCGGACTCGTTCGATTGCTTTTTTCAAGGGCCGGACACGGAGGGCTTCGAGGGGCCATATGGCTGCCTTTCAGCCCTGTGGGATTAGGAGAAACCCTCCGTGATGATACCTCAGGGTCGCCCGCCTCGTAAGGCGGTACGGCAGGGGGAGGCGTCCCGCTCTCCATCATCTCCGGAAGAAGATCCCCTAAAGACGAGCTCTGCTGAGAAGGGCTAAGATCCGAACTACAAGGTAAATTTTCGGTTATTTTCCTCAGAAATAAAGCAAGGATTTCTCTCATTTTAAACCCCCCTTTTTACTTAAAGCTCGGTGGAGGGATGATCCCCTTGAAGGCATAGTACGGCCGAGGTATTCCCCGGCACAGGACCCTCTGGCGAAGACTTCTTCCCCCGTTTTGAGATCACGGTCTCCGGGTCTCCAGAGGCGGTCCTCTTCTTCCCCTGAGGATAGGAATTTTCGATTCCTCCTTTCCGAACAGCCTCCTTCATGGAGGCAGTAGCTTCCTTGTCCCCCCCTTCGTTTTCTTCCGAAGGCGCGATCTCCAACATCCTGGTTAACACGGGATCCGGCGAGGTCTTAGGAAGGGGGGCCGGACACCTGACTAACTTCGCCTTCGCTATCCATTCCTGTTTCAAGGACAACTCTTTCAAGGGCGATATTGTGACAAATGAACGGATGGCATGTCTGGGCACAGGGCTACTTACTTGAGTATCCGGACGATTGCAGCTCAGACCTGCGTCCTCAGTAGAGTCCGGACACGCTACTTGTGGTCCAAAGAACAACTTGTACATCTCCGCGGGCGTCGCGCCCATAAAATGTTGGAGAGCTCGCGATCCCTCCGGGTTGAACTCCCACAGGCGGAGGGGGCGATGTTTGCAGGGTAGGGCTCTGCGAATCAACATGACCTACGTCACCACGACCAGACTGACATCTCTTTTCAGGATATCTCGGATGCGGCACTGCAATAGGGGCATGTCTTTTGCTGGCCCACAGTCCAGCCCCTTATTGACCCATGACGCTAGTCGGGGCAGGGGACCCAAACGAAAAGCAGGCGGCGCCACCCACTTGGTGCCCCTGGGAGCTGTCATATAAAACCACTCTTGTTGCCATAAGCTGGACTCCTCTTGAAAGATCCCTCGGGCCATGGAGCATCGGCATTCTTGCTTATAACGGCGCCTCCGCACTCTGCATGCTGTCCCTCGATCATCTTCAGCTCTACTTTAAAGGTCTTGGACACAGTCCAAAGTGAGGAGTAATACGGAGGAAAGCTTCGCACACGACAATGAACAATGACATGTGGAGGATAGACTCCGGAGCTAGTCGTGAAATTCCAGCCCGTAATAGAACATGAGCCCCCTCACAAAGGGGTCCGGCGGGAAGCCTAGCCCTCGGAGGAAGTGAGACACGAACACCATGCTCTCACCAGTCTTGGGAGTGGGAATAACATGCCCTTGAGCAGGCAGCCTATGCGAGATTTCGTCGGTCAAATACCTGGCCTCTCTCAGCTTTAGCACATCTTCCTCCGTGACGGAGGAAGGCATCCATCGGCCTCGAAGGTTGGAGCCAGACAACATCGAAGGTCCGAAGCGCCTAAATCTGGAGCCCCGGGTGTTGGAACTCGAGGCAAGAGGCGGATTCGATTGAGATTGAAAGAAAGGAGTAAAGCCTTGGTCTCTTTATAAGAGCTTGAATACCAAGAGCCCTCCCTGTGACTGTTTGGGACTTACCTTCGATCAGGGTGATATACCAACGGGCATGACTGGGTTACCCACGTCTGTAATGATGAGAATCTCGTAAATAAAGGGGACACAATCTCTGCTTCGACAAGACGTGCCAAGGAAACCACCTCGCAAAACGCGTTGAGGTGGGACAGAAAAAATGATTCGATTGAAGACTTGATCGTGGTGTGATGTCACGCTACGGAATACGTCAGCAGATTAGATTTGTGTAAATATCATTCTCTCTACGGTAGTATGTGGAACTTGTTTTGCAGAGCCGGACACGATCCTCGTGTTCAAAATCTTCTATGATGTATTTGGAGGAGGAACCCGCCTTGCAATGCGGAAGACAATCTGCGCGCCGGACTCATCATCATTGAAGTCTGGTTCAGGGGCTACTGAGGGAGTCCTGGATTAGGGGGTGTCCGGATAGACGGACTATAACCTCTGGCCGGACTGTTGGACTATGAAGATACAAGATTGAAGACTTCGTCCCGTGTCCGGATGGGACTTTCCTTAGCGTGGAAGGCAAACTTGGCGATACAGATATGTAGATCTCCTCCCATTGTAATCAACTCTGTGTAACCCTAGCCTCCTCCGGTGTCTATATAAACCGGAGGGTTTAGTCCGTAGGACAACAACAATCATACCATAGGCTAGCTTCTAGGGTTTAGCCTCTCTGATCTCGTGGTAGATCTACTCTTGTACTACCCATATCATCAATATTAATCAAGCAGGAGTAGGGTTTTACCTCCATCGAGAGGGCCCGAACCTGGGTAAAAACATCATGTCCCTTGTCTCCTATTACCATCCGCCTAGACGCACAGTTCGGGACCCCCTACCCGAGATCCGCCGGTTTTGACACCGACAAGATGCCACCTGATCGGGCACCAGGCCCCGATGGCTTCAATGGAATGTTCATTAAATGTTGTTGGCCCATAATTGAGAAGGATTTTCTACGTCTCATTCAACACTTTTATTAAGGGAAGTTGTCGTTGGAAAATATTAATGGCTCTCTCATCACTCTCATACCCAAGATGCTCTCTCCTGAGGGGCCAGATGATTTTAGACCTATTTCTTTGACTAACACTTGCTTGAAATTTCTCACCAAGTTGTTGGCTAACAGGTTGCGAAAAGTGATTTTGAATTGTATTCTTAAGAATTAGTATGGGTTTCTGAAGAGAGGATCAATTCAGGACTGTTTAGCTTGGGCTTTTGAATATATACATCAATGCAAACTGTCAAAGAGACCTATCATCATTCTGAAGCTAGATTTTGCAAAGGTTTTGATACTGTGGAACATGAGGTTATTTTGCAGATGCTCAAACATAAGGGTTTTGATGATAAATGGATTGGATGGGTTAAAGATATTCTTTCATCAGGGTCCTCTTCTGTGTTGCTCAATGGCATACCTGGTAAACAGTTTGAGTGCAAATGTGGGGTCAGACAGGGTGATCCTCTCTCACCCCTCCTTTTTGTTATAGCTGCGGATCTTTTGCAATCAGTGGTTAATCAAATGTTCTCCCATGGAACCTTAACCCTCCCAATCCCTTCCCATAACCAGTACTTTCCTATAATACAATATGCTGACGACACTGTCATCTTTTTGACTGCCAGGGAGGAGGAATTGGCTGCCCTTAAAAATATGTTGCTCACATTTCTGCAATCCACTGGGCTAAAGGTCAATTTTGCAAAGTCCTCCATGATTCCTTTACACATAGAGGAGGGTGAGGCCAACATGTTAGCTGCACTGCGGCGCTGTAAAATTGGAAAACTTCCATTTACATATCTGGGATTGCCACTTGGAACTACCGGGCCAAGAATTGTGGATTTCATACCCTTAGTTGATACTTTGGAGAGGAGACTGACTGCTAGTTCCTGCATGTTAAATCAGGGCTCCCAGTTGCAGCTGTTAACTTCTGTTTTGACATCTATGCATATCTACTTCCTCTACAGTCTGCAACTACCTCCTGGTATTATTAAGCAGCTTGACAAAATATTTAGGCAATGTTTATCGAGAGGTAGAAGTGATGCTCCAAAGCAGTCTCTAGCCGCTTGGGGCTTGGTTTGTAGGCCAAAGGATAAAGGAGGACTTGGAGTAATCAACTTGCATATTGAAAACAAGGGCCTACTTCTCAAGAATCTTCATAATTTTTTAATAAGGCTGATATCCCCTGGGTGACCCTGATCTGGATTAGTTATTATGCTGATGGTCTCCCACATGCTACAACTCCAGTTGGTTCCTTTTGGTGGGGAGATATCCTCAAGCTATCTGATGCATATACTGCCATTGCCTCAGTGCACATCAATATGGGAGACTCTGCCCTTTTTTATTCTGATGCTTGGTTCATTGGTGGTTCTTCCAGACCTTTGTGTTGGAGATTACCAAGGCTGTTTTCCTTTGTTAACAATGATAAAGTCTCTATGCATGAATTCCTCATTTCTCAAGATATCTTCTGAATGTTTTTCTGCCATTGTCACATGAGGCTGCATTAGAGTTGCATGTTCTGGAAGTTTGGATTCTGGACTTAAACAGAGACCCCACCATACTAGATGTTTGGACCTGGCCTGGAAAATCTGGTTGTTACACTGCCAAGAGTTTTACAGGCTTATGCACTCTCATTTGCCCACAATTCTACCATGTAAATGGTTGTGGGATAGCAAGTGCACCATGAAGATCAAAGTTTTTGGTTGGTTATTATTCTTTGATAGACTCAACACCAAGGACTTGTTGATACGCATGCATTGGAGATCTCCTTTGGATGAAAATCTCTGTGTTATGAGGATAGGTTGCACTTGTTTTTCAACTGCAACTTCAGCTGCAGAGTTTGGGCCTATCTTTCCATTTACTGGACCAGGGGACCTGATATTCAGCAATGTATTCAGCATGCGAGATGCAAGTTTAAGCATCCCTTCTTCAAAGTTATGCTCACTGCAGCTTGGAATATTTGGATCCTCGGGTATGGTAGAACTTTCAGAGGAGAGAATGCAACTTTTGGTGCTTGGAAATGTAACTTTGTACATGACCTTTCTCTTCTCGCTCATAGACTCAGGGTAGACACCAGGGTCAAGCTGTCTGCTTGGATTAATTCCCTGGCTAAACTTCAGGTAGGTAGGTAGGCACTGGTAGTTTTGTAACCTAATCCATGTAATTTTCTCTGTTTGTACAGTTATTATTTTCAATAAAGGGCTGTGGGGTTTTGCCTCACAGTAAATATTAAAAAAACTAGGGAAATAATCCCTAGTGTATTCCTTTTCTTCAAGAATCAACCTCACATGCATGCAACTAGTACTTCGGGTGGTACACAATTTTTTTCGGATCTATTGTTTATTTTCATAACACTCGGTAGTTATTCCTTCCCATTTATTAATAATGTAAATATTTAGATCAGTAGAAGGAGAACACGTGTAAAACGGTGGTGGCCCACCAAGCGGTGTCCACTCTCACCACCTGTAAATATAGTTGTGTGTCCATCACTGGCAAGCTTCTCCAATCCCACCAACCCAGCCATTTACATCAAGCCCGTGCCGCCAAGCAAGCATGTCGCTTCTCAGTGGCAACCACGGTGGCGGGAACGACAACACACTCACATCCTTAGAGCATCTTGAGCCGTTGGCCCCCCAGGAGGCATAAAAATCGCCGCTTGGGGGCGAGCTGGCGGTAGAAACGGTGTTGGGGGTGGTTGGGCATCAAGCCGTCGCCCCCGGGTCACCCCCATGCGCTGATATCGGCCCTTTCCTGGCCGCTTTTCAGCCCACTTTCGGCGAAAAATGGCCCGATATCGGCGAGTATCGGCCCATATATGGCGTGGTTCGGTGTTGAGTTCTCAACATAAATAATTTTTTATCACATAGTTCATCATAGAAAATCAAATAGTTCAACAAAATAGTGCAACAAAAAATAGTTCAATATAAATTATATAGCTCAACAAATAAAACTCATATTTGATCACACGTCGAGCTAGGCGTCGCCCTTGATCCTCCATAGCTGCTCCACCAGATCCTGCTGCAGTTGATGATGCACCTGTGGGCCTAGGATCTCCTGACGCATATTGAGGTAGGCAGTCCAGGTTGCCGGTAGCTGGTGATCAACTTTGGCTAGAGGACCCTGCCTGTAGTATGGTTCATTGTCAAACACTGGCTCTTCTTGCTCGCTCTCGATGATCATGTTGTGCAAGATGACACAACAAGTCATGATCTCCCACATTTTATCTTTCGACTAGGTCTGAGCAGGGTACTAGACAACAACAAATCGAGATTGGAGAACACCAAATGCCCGCTCGACATCCTTCCTGCAAGCCTCCTGAACCTTGGCAGAGTGGGACTTCTTGCCTCCTGGCACAACGTTTGTGATAGTTCACAAATGTAGACCATCGCGGATAGATGCCATCAGCTAGGTAGTACCCCTTGTTGTACTGCCGCCCATTGACCTCGAAGTTCATTAGAGGAGAATTACCTTCAACAAGCTTGGCAAAGACATGGGAGCACTGCAGCACAGTGATATCATTGTGAGTTCCTGGCATACCAAAGAAGGAGTGCCAAATCCAGAGGTCCTGTGTAGCCACCGCCTCAAGTACCACACTCCAACCGCCTTTGGCACCTTTGTACATCCCCTGCCAAGCAAAGGGGAAGTTCTTCCATTTCCAATGCATGCAGTCAATGCTTCCAAGCATCCCAGGAAATCCACTTGCTGCATTCTGTGATAGGATCCAAGTAGTGTCTTCCGCACCGGGTGTTCGCAAGTATTGCGGTCCAAACACTTCCACTACTGCCCTGCAGAACTTGTAGAAACACTCAATGGTCGTGGACTCATCCATGCGCCCATAGTCATCGAGTGAATCACCGGGAGCTCCGTATGCAAGAATCCTCATCACTGTCGTGCACTTCTGGATTGAGGTGAATCCAGGTTTGCTGGTGCAATCCTTCTTGCACTTGAAGTAGTTGTCGAACTCCCGGATGGAATTCACAATCCTGAGGAAAAGCTTTCAGCTCATCTGATAATGGTGCCGAAATAATTTGTCACCATGGAGTGGAGCGACGGTGAAGTAGTCGGAGTAGAGAATGAAGTAGCCTTCGAGACAATGCTGGTTCTTTGCTTTCATCCGCCCCAGCGCCGAGCCACCTCGCGGCGGCTTTTCATTGCCCGCCAGTAGGCCGACGAGGGCAGGGAGGACCATGAGATGTTCCTCTTCTTGAACATCGACATCGGCTTCATCCTCCAACAGTGCGGCGAGCGCCTCCTCGTCGTCCGAGTTCATTGCCTAGGCAGACAAATCGCCGAACACCTTGCGGGCGTGGTGGGTGCGCACCCGCCGGTACACTGCCCCTCCGTGGCCGGAATGCCGAAAAAATCGCCCCGGCAGTGTTGGAGAGGCTGTCTCGGCGAAACCTCTGCTCTTTTTCCGGCGGGGACTGGCCTATCTAGCGGTGGTGGGCGGTGGGCGGCGCCGGGATCAGCCGGGTCGCGACCGGGTGGCGGCCGAGCTCGCGAGGGGTGGGAGGCGAATATGGATGGTAGGCTTGACTTTTCGCCTGACGGTGTGGGCCAGGCGTGCTTTTACCTTGCGCCAGAGCCCCCGATCGCCCCCCAGTGCGCCGGGTTTGGCCTGCGATCGCCGGGCCCAAAAATGGGCCGAGCCGGCAGATTTCGGCGTCCTGGGGGCGCGACTAGGGCAGTTTTTCGCCGCCGGCGCAGGAAAAGTCACCTGGAGGGGCCTATTGGGGGCATGGCTGGAGATACTCTTAAATGACCACGCCTAGATGTACGCCGCCGTTGACCTCTCGTGCCTTCCCATTGCCGGGACCCGTTTTTGCTACTTCCCCCGCGACCACCATGAGTAGTGGGCTAGCCTCCTTGGTGCTCCGCCTACCACGACCCGACCAAGCCCTTCTTCTCCTGCATCATCGTTGTCGTCGAGGTCTGCACTGTCGTGTACGCGCCCTACGCAGGCATCACCCCCGCTGCCGACGACTCCCAAGGTGGTGCGCCCGCTGAGGGAGTCCTGGATTAGTGGGTCCTCGGGTGTCCGGGATGTGTGATATGGGCCGGACTGATGGGCTGTGAAGATACAAGGTAGAAGGCCTTCCCTTGTGTCTGGATAGGACTTTCCTATGCGTGGATGGCAAGATTAGCGTCCGAATGTATAATTTCCTTCTTCTGCAAGCCGACTCTGTACAACCCTAGGCCCCTCCAGTGTCTATATAAACCGGAGGGTTTGGTCCGTAGAGGCTATCAGAATTTACGTAGGCTAGACAGCTAGGGTTTAGCCATTACGATCTCAAGGTAGATCAACTCTTGTAACCCCTATACTCATCAAATACAATCAAGCAGGACGTAGGGCTTTACCTCCATTAGGAGGGCCTGAACCTTGTAAACATTGTGTCTGCTTTGTCTCCTGTTACCTTCGATCCTCAGACGCACAGTTTAGGACCCCCTACCCGAGATCGGTCGGTTTTGACACCAACATTGGTGCTTTCATTGAGAGTTCCACTGTGTCGTCGGTAGAAGGTTCGATGGCTCGTTCGATCATCAACAACGATGCTGTTTCCGGGGAAACTTTCCTCCCTGGTCAACTTTTTGTGTTTGGCGGCTTCGCTTTGCATGCCAATTCAATTGGTCACCTCGAATAGGTCGACAGCTACGCCCCTGGTCATCAGATCAGATTCAGGAGCTTAAATTACGTCGCTGATGTCCGAGGAGAATTGATCTTCGAAGGGTTCACGGCCTCGACCACTATCCCTCATCTCCAAAAAGGAAACCCATCGGATCCATCACCAGGCACTGCTCAAAGACAAACTATCATCCCTGCCATGGCCGTAGATCCAGAGCAGACCACCTGATCCAAAGATGGGAGTTTGAAACCCACCGGACTCTCTCCTACTATGGAGCTCTTTGCCGGAGACCCAGAGGCGACCATATCTTTGGCAAGCCTGGAATCAAGCAGGACTCTCCTGGTCATCGGAGAGCCGAACTCACCCCTGGGAGCTAGCTCCGAACTCTCAAGGTCTGTGCCCATTGAGCACGGCCAGGTGTCCTGTACCATGCCTAGCTCCGCAGGACCTTAGCTCCGCGTCCGGCCTTCGCTGCTAAACGAGACCCTGGACTTAATGCGATCTCTCGCCATTACGGAAGTATCACCTCCGAACTATGCCCAGCCCGGATTAGGGGCTGAGAGCGGGGAATTTTACATCCCACCCACCTCCCACTTAATAGCCACTGTCGAAGACTTAACCGCCATGCTAGATTATGCCTCCGAAGACATCGACGGTATGGACGATGATGCCGGAGACAAACCAGTCCAAGACCCGCCATTTACCGGGCGTTGGATGGCCATCTCCACATATGATGTGTATATGGTGGATACGCCTAAAAAGGATGACGACGACAGCAAGGATCCGAGAGAGGACAAGCCCTTGAGGCACCACCGAAACATTGACGTCAGCGGAAACGCTCAAAATCCCGTCGCGAAAAGGGAAGCAATATCGGCACCGGAGACAATAACACTCCGGACGATGCCAAAGATCACGAAGACCCCGCCGAGCCTGTGTCCGAGTAGGATGATTGGGAGGAGGGACAAGTTAACCCCGATGAGCCGATCGGGAATGAGGATTCGGAGGATAGTAACTATCTACTGATCTCCGAGGAGGATGTTAGTCTCAGCAACGAAGACTTCATCGTGCCAGAGGAACCCCTCGAGCAAGAGCGCTTTAAGCGGCAGCTAATCGCAACCACGAGAAGCCTAAAAAAGAAACATCAACAACTCCAAGCTGAACAACATACACTCAATGATAGATGGACCCAGGTCCTAGCTGCCAAAGAATATGGCCTCGAGCGCCCAACAAAGAGTTATCTGAAGCGTCGGCTACTGCCACAATTCGATGACAAGGCCCTTGAGCCAAAACCGCCAAGATATAATCATGCTAATGAACCAGACTGACCACCACATGGGCGAGACAAAGAGGCTACTTACGCCGAACACCAGCCCACACCGCCTCGCCGTCGAGGCAAAGAGGTAGCAGCTCCGGGCTACACCTATGACTTCCGCCAGGACGTGGACAACAGAGCTGGTCAGGCCAGATCAATCTATGGATCAAGGGGGCCGGCGTGCTCCAACATGAGACGACGACCATCAAGCCTGGCGTGATAAGCATAACCTCACCCGGGCTGAAAACCGAACACGCATGTCATCCTAACTCCGTCGTGATGTTGCCCGATACAGAGGCGCCGCACACCCCTTATGCTTTACCGATGAGGTAATGCAGCACCAGTTCCTAGAAGGGTTTAAACCCATAAACATTGAAGCATACAATGGAACGACAGATCCCACGGTATGGATTGAAGATTTTCTTCTCCATACTCACATGGCTCGCAGTGATGATCTCCATGCCATTAAATACCTCCCCCTAAAGCTAAAAGGACCAGCACGACACTCGTTAAACAACCTCCCAGAGAACTCTATTGGCAGCTAGGAAGATTTGGAGGATGCATTTCGAGACAACTTCCAAGGCACTTATGTCCGGCCACCGGACGCTGATGACCTTAACCACATAGTCTAGCTGAAGGAAATATGCCCTAGAGGCAATAATAAACTTATTATTTATTTCCTTATAATCATGATAAATGTTTATTATTCATGCTAGAATTGTATTAACCGGAAACATAATACATGTGTGAATACATAGACAAACAAAGTGTCACTAGTATGCCTCTACTTGACTAGCTCGTTAATCAAAGATGGTTATGTTTCCTAACCATGAACAATGAGTTGTTATTTGATTAACGGGATCACATCATTAAGAGAATGATCTGATTGACATGACCCATTCCATTAGCTTAGCACCCGATCGTTTAGTATGTTGCTATTGCTTTCTTCATGACTTATACATGTTCCTATAACTATGAGATTATGCAACTCCCGTTTACCGGAGGAACACTTTGGGTACTACCAAACGTCACAACGTAACTGGGTGATTATAAAGGAGTACTACAGGTGTCTCCAAAGGTACATGTTGGGTTGGCGTATTTCGAGATTA
>NW_021261974.1:0-1051 GCF_002162155.2 Triticum dicoccoides
ATAATGTTGAAACCAAAAGATACAGAGTTGATAATGAAAGTGCAACTTATTTGTGGCACTGTCGTTTAGGTCATATCGGTGTAAAACGCATGAAGAAACTCCATACTAATGGACTTTTGGAACCACTTGATTATGAATCACTTGGTACTTGCGAACCGTGCCTCATGGGCAAGATGACTAAAACACCGTTCTCCGGTACTATGGAGAGAGCAACAGATTTGTTGGAAATCATACATACCGATGTATGTGGTCCGATGAATATTGAGGCTCGTGGCGGATATCGTTATTTTCTCACCTTCACAGATGATTTGAGCAGATATGGATATATCTACTTAATGAAGCATAAGTCTGAAACATTTGAAAAGTTCAAAGAATTTCAGAGTGAAGTTGAAAATCATCGTAACAAGAAAATAAAGTTTCTACGATCTGATCGTGGAGGAGAATATTTGAGTTACGAGTTTGGTATACATTTGAAAAACTGTGGAATAGTTTCGCAACTCACGCCCCCCGGAACACCACAGCGTAATGGTGTGTCCGAACGTCGTAATCGTACTTTACTAGATATGGTGCGATCTATGATGTCTCTTACAGATTTACCGCTACCATTTTGGGGATATGCTTTAGAGACGGCCGCATTCACGTTAAATAGGGCACCATCAAAATCCGTTGAGACGACGCCTTATGAACTATGGTTTGGCAAGAAACCAAAGTTGTCGTTTCTTAAAGTTTGGGGCTGCGATGCTTATGTGAAAAAGCTTCAACCTGATAAGCTCGAACCCAAATCGGAGAAATGTGTATTCATAGGATACCCAAAGGAAACTGTTGGGTACACCTTCTATCACAGATCCGAAGGCAAAACATTTGTTGCTAAGAATGGATCATTTCTAGAGAAGGAGTTTCTCTCGAAAGAAGTGAGTGGGAGGAAAGTAGAACTTGACGAGGTAACTGTACCTGCTCCCTTACTGGAAAGTAGTTCATCACAGAAAACTGTTTCAGTGACACCTACACCAGTTAGTGAGGAAGCCAATGATAATGATCATGAAACTTCAGA
>NW_021261975.1:0-1686 GCF_002162155.2 Triticum dicoccoides
GCACTAAAAAACAGAGCGCTATAGCGTATTAAGAATTGCCTCGCTATATATATATCGATGTATAACATCTCGCTAATAGCAATGATACAGCACTCTAATAGCATATTTTGAGGTCGACGCTATTGTGCTGTAGCGCTCTATTTTTTTCCTTGATCTCAGGTGCTGCACCACCATACACTCACCATAAAAGCTGCACCGACAAGAGCCTAGCGACATGGAGCTGTACCTCGTCTCCCATCCTGATCTGCTCCACCTCATAATAGGCACGAACATTGACGATGCGCTCCCGCGCGTCCAAAAGCACAAGTTGTCACGCCACATCTCGCTGGAGGAGAGATCATGGTAGTAGACGAGGATGCGAACCGCTCTTAGATCAGATCCCATCCCGGTAGAGGGAACAGAGAAGCTGAGCCGAACGTCTGTCAAACGCATCGAAGCAAGAGACTTATACAATCTTTTAAGGTTTTTTTAAAGGAGGAAGACCCCGGCCTCTACATCTAGACAATGCATACAATCACTTTATTAATTATTCATAATAAAATACCTTAAAAAATACAGCAGTAAGTCTGAAGCCATCGTCTACACAACATCTGTCGCTACTCCTGTCCAGTTGATGAAGGGATACTAATAGTCTGGGCCTAATACCACAGACCTCACAGCCAATCCTACCATCTAAGACCCGAGGCCCCAATCAAGCCACTTGCCGGGTATGGGGCAAACATCGGTCTGGCGTGCTCTCAAAGGCCGTCGCCGTCAACTGTCACTACTCCATCTTCAGAGCTGTACTGACGCATCATCCTTGCCTGATCTACCTGTCGTCGACGCCACCACGGCGCCCAACGTCAGCACCTCCCAGCGCACGAACTGTTGACCACGTCGCGGTCGCCGCCGGTACACCTCAGCACCATGCCGCCAAGTACCACCAGCCGACACCACTTGAAGTCTCTAGAAGATCTGTTGTGCGTAGCACCTGCCAACCAGGCATGACAAAGCGTAGCACCTGTCGGCCAAGCATGACTTGACATCTCCACCGAAGCTGCGTGCAAGACGAAGCTGACTTTCAGCACTGCTCCATACAAACGACGCTTCCAAGAGAGAAACGACACCGCAGTGCCACCATCGTCCGATCTGGAAACCGGATCCTAGGATTTCCCTCGGAGCAGCACGAGTGGGTCGATAGCAGTTACATTAAGATGCCTTCATCAAGGTAACGACGTACAATGCCGCCATTGGCTCGGTTTTCACCGGCAACTATGTCCCCCTGACTCGCAGCCGGGACTAGATTACAGATCTCGAGATCCGATCACCCAGCCTCAGGTCGACCACCTCTGATGTAGGAGATCACCATCGCCGCCATAATCCTCGTGATGCGATGCAGACTCGGAGTGCTTCAGTGAGCCATCGCCGAATCCGATGAGATGCAGCAGTTTGAGGACGTAAGAATAGACGCCCGCCTAGACCCGAAGGTCCTAGATCGGGCCCGGGACGCGCTGATGCCGCCATCTCCTACTAATCCCGCCGGCTGCAGCCAAGCCAGCCGTCGCGCTTGGACCGCCGCTGCCCGCCATCCTCGCCGGGAGGGAGATCCAAATCAGGCCGCCGCCACCTCAGATCTCGAGACGCCAGAGGAGGTCCACCGCCGCCGCGCCACAGGGCTTTCGCCTAACAACATTACCAGTGCCGGCG
>NW_021261976.1:0-1243 GCF_002162155.2 Triticum dicoccoides
TACACCCCTGCAGGGTTATCATGATCTATTCGAATAGCCGCGTCCGCGGTAAAGGACTACTTGGTTGCCTATACAGTTCATAGACAAGTAAATGGAAACTACTAAAAGCCTCAAGATAAGTGTGAGTGCCGAGGATGGCTCTTCCGTAGGAAGACGGAGGCGGATCCTCGGTAGTGTATTGAAGTGGTGAGTAGTGGACTCGTGTGCGCAAAACCATTTCAAGTTGAAGTATCGTAGGATAGTCTAGCCAAGAGTCAAAGCTGGCTTGCTGCAATAACTCCACCAACCCTTCTTGATAATATGCATGTATGTAGGATCTGATGTAAGTCTTGCTGAGTACCTTTGTACTCATGTTGCTATAATTTACATTTTTACAGAAGGCGCTGCAACCCCTTCTGATGGGTTCTATGTAGACGTTGACATCAACGAGTAGGCTAAAGGCCCAGGTGGTGACCCTGAGCTTGTGAAGGACCACGTAGTATAGCTAGGCTTTCCAAGCCTCTTTTATTTTACTAGTTGTCTGTACTCAGACAAGTTACTTCCGCTGCTGGTTTGTATGACTGTATGACTTGAATGTTGGGTCGTGAGACCTGTTCCTTTGTGTATGTTATGTATGGCTCCCTGAGCCTTAAATAAAGTACTTGTGTCGTAGAGTCATGTTGTGATGCTTCGTTGTATTTGCACATATCGAGCATATTGTGTGTATGATTGAAATGCTTGGTATGTGTGGGATCTGACTATCTAGTTGTTTATCTTTAGTAGCCTCTCTTACCGGGAAATGTCTCCTAGTGTTACCGCTGAGCCATAGTAGCTTGCTACTGCTCTGGAACACTTAGGCTGGCCGGCATGTGTCCTTCTTCGTTCCTGTGTCTGTCCCTTCGGGGAAATGTCACGCATTGAGTACCGGAGTCCTGTTAGCCCGCTACAGCCCGGTTTACCGGAGTCCTGCTAGCCCAGTGCTACAGCCCGGACCCACTTGCTGATGACCGACACGTTCGAAGCTGGGTCATGGATGCCTGTCCCTGTAAGTCTGTGCCACTTTGGGTTTACGACTAGTCATGTCAGCCCGGGCTCCTTATCATATGGATGCTAGCGACACTATCATATACGTGAGCCAAAAGGCGCAAACGGTCCCGGGCAAAGGTAAGGCGACACCCGTGGGGATACCGTGCGTGAGGCCGCAAAGTGATATGAGGTGTTACCGGCTAGATCAATGTGACATCGAGTCGGGGTCCTGACAGCT
>NW_021261977.1:0-1478 GCF_002162155.2 Triticum dicoccoides
CAATGCCAAAGGAAAATTCCACTTTGAGGTGAATTGAAAAGTCTTTTAGATCTACTTAATAACAAGTGCTGGAATTATACTTGCCGGCCAGCGTTAGGGCCTCACGGCCATTGCAGAAAACATGAAGGTGTGGCCATGCAAGTCGACACTGTTGACCTTGGTTAGGCACAAATTCTCACTACTCAGGCAACGTTATTAGTGGCCGCCAACTTGGAATTCAGGCCCCCCAGCAACCTCTTTCAGCCCTATGCCTCTCCCAGTTTATCAGCAACCCGGACAAGCGCCGTAGGTATGGAACCGCAGCATGTCACCTTCCTTCATGATCCCAACTCACGGATGGACAGAACTCAATGAAATAAACTTGCTCTCATTGATGGTGGGAAATTGATGAAGGAAAAAGTATCATGTCCTCAGACTCTTTAAATACTCGGAACAACAAAACAGTGAATCACTCGGTACATTCCCCACTTGAAATAAACAAACTGAGCTCTTCTCCATGGGATAATATCACGTCCATTTTATCGGGCTTGCAGTCTTCTATGGATCTTCGATCTGCAGCAGCTCAATTTCCTGTAAAAATTTCAGTGTTTCTCGGCGGGCACGAGCAGACATACCCATCGAGGTTTGTCCACATTCCATTTCAGTTCCTTCTAAAATCTCAGTTTGAAAATCACAGTTTGTTCCTCAACTGCAAACCTTCTCGGGTGAGACAACCTCAATATTGTTTTCCCGAATTTGTTGAACCAGAAGAAGAAAATGATTTTTCTTTCTGAATCAATGCCAAAGGAAAATTCCACTTTGAGGTGAATTGAAAAGTCTTTTAGATCTACTTAATAACAAGTGCTGGAATTATACTTGCCGGCCAGCGTTAGGGCCTCACGGCCATTGCAGAAAACATGAAGGTGTGGCCATGCAAGTCGACACTGTTGACCTTGGTTAGGCACAAATTCTCACTACTCAGGCAACGTTATTAGTGGCCGCCAACTTGGAATTCAGGCCCCCCAGCAACCTCTTTCAGCCCTATGCCTCTCCCAGTTTATCAGCAACCCGGACAAGCGCCGTAGGTATGGAACCGCAGCATGTCACCTTCCTTCATGATCCCAACTCACGGATGGACAGAACTCAATGAAATAAACTTGCTCTCATTGATGGTGGGAAATTGATGAAGGAAAAAGTATCATGTCCTCAGACTCTTTAAATACTCGGAACAACAAAACAGTGAATCACTCGGTACATTCCCCACTTGAAATAAACAAACTGAGCTCTTCTCCATGGGATAATATCACGTCCATTTTATCGGGCTTGCAGTCTTCTATGGATCTTCGATCTGCAGCAGCTCAATTTCCTGTAAAAATTTCAGTGTTTCTCGGCGGGCACGAGCAGACATACCCATCGAGGTTTGTCCACATTCCATTTCAGTTCCTTCTAAAATCTCAGTTTGAAAATCACAGTTTGTTCCTCAACTGCAAACCTTCTCG
>NW_021261978.1:0-1581 GCF_002162155.2 Triticum dicoccoides
AGGCAGCCGGACTATAATGCTTTATCACTCTCACTTAGCCATAGAAGTCTATGATTTTAAATTTTTGGCGAAGCCCCTGGTATTCGGAGGGCCGAATTTGGGGCGCTATACACGCCTAAGCCGGACAAGGCCGACTCCTCGCCCGAAGCGGAAAAAGTCTTTAAGGACTAGAGACCTCTCGAACGGCGACCAGTCTCTCGCCTTATCATGACAGTCAGTTTTTGGCTTTCTCTACTGAGGTGCTCGTCCGGAAGAACCGGGACACAATCGCAGTAGTTCTCCCACCGCTACCTTAGCCGATATAGCGGAACATAAGGTACCAAAGCATGGGAGCCGGGCAACCCAACATTTGACCAAAGATATGATTCGGAGCTAATGCATATAATGCTATAAGTTCGGGGTGCCGCACTGTCGAAGTGTTCGGACTTCTTGCGCCATATTATGGGGTAAACAAGAGCCCCTGGCGTACTGAGCGTACCCGAACGTGCGGGTGCGGATTGTCATAAATGGACTGATAAGAGAAAGAAAAAGACTGAAATAATGCAATGAAAGATTAATGATATGCATTGTTATTTGAATAAATACATCAAAGTGTACTGGTACAAGTAGTGCAATAAGCATAAAGTAGGACAATTCGAAATGTCCTATCCCAGGGCAAGCTACACATAAATAGTGAAAAGCGGGTATATCAAGTATTACTAGAGACCACCTTGTGGTTCCCATGTTCATCTTAGCTTCTTGCCGCCTTGGTTGTTACTTCCGGAATGTGTCCGGCAATCGTACTGCCGGAAAGGGCTTCCAAAGAGTTAGGCCCTGAAAGAGAAAGGGAATGTCAAAGGTATACAGCCCCTAGTGTGGTTAAGCCACAATGCAGGGCGTGTCCTGATTGTGCCCCCGCCTATGTCCATGGTATTTTCAATGCGTAGTTATGTACGCGCGGCACGGATTTTGTCGCTTCACCGAGACTAGGACGGGGGCCGAATTGCTAGGCGAGCTCTGATCGTGCCAGGCGATCCTGTTGCAGCTTGTTCCGGACTCGCTTGAAGGTGTCCGGGGGCTGTAATGCCGAATGGGTGGTCTGCCTGAATAGGCTGCTTTGTGCTTCTACTGCAAGGGCCACAGTGTGCTCTTCCGTACGGAGCAAGCGTTTTGTGTTTCCATTTACTGTTATGACCCCGCGAGGTCCTGGCACCTTGAGCTTGAGGTATGCGTAATGCGGCACTGCATTGAATTTTGCAAATGTTGTCTGTCCGAGTAGTGCATGATAGCCACTGCGAAACAAGACGATGTCGAAGATTAACTCTTCACTTCGGAAGTTATTTGGTGATCCGAAGACCACTTCCAGTGTGATTGAGCCTGTGCAATGGGTCTCTACACCTGGGATGACGCCTTTAATGGTGGTTTTGCTGGGTTTGATCCTCGAGGGATCAATACCCATTTTTCACACTGTATCCTGATAAAGTAGGTTCAGGCTGCTGCTGCCGTCCATAAGGACTCGAGTGAGGTGAAATCCGTCAATGATGGGGTCTAGGACCAGTGCGGCGGATCCTCCATGATGAATGCTTGTGGGGTGGTCCCTAC
>NW_021261979.1:0-1022 GCF_002162155.2 Triticum dicoccoides
CTCTTTTAACTTGGTAAATTTGGGTGGCCTCGAGAGAGTTAATTTGTCGGGTAGGGGCGCGGCGGGAGGGGGTAGGAGACCAACATCGTTTTCTTTCTAGGGTTTGGGTGTCCTCAAGAGTTTTGGTCGAGCGAGAGGGCCGAGGGGGGTGCTGCCGTTGTATAAGTTATCACGGTCGAGAGGGGATATATATATCGACCGCCCCTCATGTCGAAGTTATCTCGAGGGGAGGGGGTATCGATACCCCCCCTTGTGTTGAAGTTTCTTCTTTCTCCTCTATTCCTTTCTTCTTCTTCTACTCTTCTTTTTCTTCTTCTCCCTCAAGAAAGGAAAATAAGGAAAAGGAAGAAAATAGGAAGAAGGAAGAAGAAAAAAAGAAGAAAAAAAATAGGAGAAGAAGAAAGGAATAGAGGAGAAGAAGAAAAATAGAAATTTTCTATTTTTCTTCTTCTCCTCTATTCCATTCTTCTTCTCCTCTTCTTTTTCTTCTTTTTTCCTATTCTTATTTATTTCTCCTCTTCTTCCTCTCCTCTTCTTCTCCTTTCTTCCTCTTCTTATTTTCCTTTTTCCTCTCATTCTTTTAGTATTGCTTGTTTTAAACAAAAAGTTCAAATAGAAAATTTCGAAAAAACAAAGGTTTTGCCCAATGCATTGTTCATATGACTATACAAACATTTGCATATTCTACAATAATTAATATCACAAAAAGAAATCTATGAACAGAAAAAGAACCTAACTTTTCTAAAAATCTTTCTTTTGCATATATAAAAATATTAATACACATATGAATAAAAAAATACATATATGAACAAAAACATGCTCTGAACAATTTTCTTATACATTTTGAACATCTAGATACACATAGCCACATACATACACATATACATTGAACAAAAAAATTAAACTAATAACAATAAAAAAAAACAGAGCCGGTGCGGCGCGGTGGCTCACAGCGGTGGCGGCTAGATGACGATGGTGATGGTGGGGGCGGCGAGGGTGCCGGCGCGCGGGGGCGGGACGGG
>NW_021261980.1:0-1090 GCF_002162155.2 Triticum dicoccoides
CGAGAATTTCGGTGCCCCACGAGAAAAAATGTGCCCTCGGGATCCAAATCCTTGATTGCAACAGACTGTGCATCCACTGTGAAGCATGTCAAGGGAATATACAAAGGACCATCTGAAGCCATCAACAGGGAGATCAATTTGAAGTGCAGGTTTTGCACCGGTGCAAATTACTCATGAGAATCGAAGTCTGAATGTTGAAGCACATATGTTAGCTAGAGCTACTACTACTTTAGTTTTTGGACAACCGGTTTGGCTGTCAGTTAGACCAGATTTTATTGTGATTCCATCGAACATTTTGACTGAATAAAGTGCTTCAGCCCTTAAAAAAAACCTGTCCCTTTAGTCACTGGAAATTGCCAGGTGAAGAATCTCCGAACCAATATACGATAACCACAGGTCCACAGTCTCCTAGAATTCCATGAAGAAATGGACAGAATGAGGAAGAGGCTTTGAGAGATGAGGAGGGGCCGTTATTGCTATTCCTTAAGAAATTGATAGGCTCACGCAGTTTGTAGTGAATCTTGTACTGGATCTGGTATGGATGAACATTGTGCTTAATTGATGAATATAGATGAAGAGAAAAGAGAGAACAAGATGGCTCACGTAGATGGCGTCGGCATCAGCCAGCAACCCCAGGGAGTAAGGCGTCTGCGCTGGCAGTCCCGGCCGTCGTCGGGGGCGTGCGGGGTCCTGCCGAGCAGAATATCGGCGGGCGGGCGGCGCAACCCCTGGTCGGCAGGGCTCAGTGGTGGAGGCTTCCTCTGATGGCTATGGCCGCGGCTTCGTCCGACGGCTACGGCCGCCGCAACCCCAGGTAGGCAAGCGCGGGTGCGTGCGGCTTCCGCCGGCTTCGGTGGACTCACCGTATAGGCGGCCGGCGTGGAAGTGGAGGATCGCAGAGCGCCGACGGAGGCCGAGTTGAGCGCCGGCGGCGGGTGATTGGAGCGACGGCGGCGTGGAGAATCGGAGCGGCGGCAGAGTGGGGGATCGGGGCAGCGACGGAGGAGTAGAGGATTTGCAGTGGAGGTCGTGCAGCGAGCGATTAGAGAAACGTGGAGGAAGAGAGGGCGATTATAACGACGCACAAGAG
>NW_021261981.1:0-1123 GCF_002162155.2 Triticum dicoccoides
CGAGAATTTCGGTGCCCCACGAGAAAAAATGTGCCCTCGGGATCCAAATCCTTGATTGCAACAGACTGTGCATCCACTGTGAAGCATGTCAAGGGAATATACAAAGGACCATCTGAAGCCATCAACAGGGAGATCAATTTGAAGTGCAGGTTTTGCACCGGTGCAAATTACTCATGAGAATCGAAGTCTGAATGTTGAAGCACATATGTTAGCTAGAGCTACTACTACTTTAGTTTTTGGACAACCGGTTTGGCTGTCAGTTAGACCAGATTTTATTGTGATTCCATCGAACATTTTGACTGAATAAAGTGCTTCAGCCCTTAAAAAAAACCTGTCCCTTTAGTCACTGGAAATTGCCAGGTGAAGAATCTCCGAACCAATATACGATAACCACAGGTCCACAGTCTCCTAGAATTCCATGAAGAAATGGACAGAATGAGGAAGAGGCTTTGAGAGATGAGGAGGGGCCGTTATTGCTATTCCTTAAGAAATTGATAGGCTCACGCAGTTTGTAGTGAATCTTGTACTGGATCTGGTATGGATGAACATTGTGCTTAATTGATGAATATAGATGAAGAGAAAAGAGAGAACAAGATGGCTCACGTAGATGGCGTCGGCATCAGCCAGCAACCCCAGGGAGTAAGGCGTCTGCGCTGGCAGTCCCGGCCGTCGTCGGGGGCGTGCGGGGTCCTGCCGAGCAGAATATCGGCGGGCGGGCGGCGCAACCCCTGGTCGGCAGGGCTCAGTGGTGGAGGCTTCCTCTGATGGCTATGGCCGCGGCTTCGTCCGACGGCTACGGCCGCCGCAACCCCAGGTAGGCAAGCGCGGGTGCGTGCGGCTTCCGCCGGCTTCGGTGGACTCACCGTATAGGCGGCCGGCGTTGAAGTGGAGGATCGCAGAGCGCCGGCGGAGGCCGAGTTGAGCGCCGGCGGCGGGTGATTGGAGCGACGGCGGCGTGGAGAATCGGAGCGGCGGTAGAGTGGGGGATCGGGGCAGCGACGGAGGAGTAGAGGATTTGCAGTGGAGGTCGTGCAGCGAGCGATTAGAGAAACGTGGAGGAAGAGAGGGCGATTATAACGACGCACAAGAGAGGAGCGGGCGAAGGTCGTGCTGCGGGACGTGC
>NW_021261982.1:0-985 GCF_002162155.2 Triticum dicoccoides
TGTAATAAGAGCCAATGTCTCCTCATCATAGTCACTAGCGGACTCATATCCACCATCCGCGGTAGCAATCATCACACGCGGAGATTTGCATTCCCTCGCATAATGACCTCCTCCCTTACAACGACGACAAATAATATCACTTGTGTGCCCTGTTGATGCCATGGAAGAAGAAGAACGCTGTGCAGGCCCCGCAGGTGCGCTCTTGGCAGATAATGGTGGTTGTTCCTGTTTTCTTGTATCACGACTGTAGGAGGCACCTGATTGAGGTGCTGGTGCAGTTGAAGTAGAAGATGCACGCGGCGTCCATGAGGAAGGTCGGCCTGCAGAAAAGTTAGTTCGCGCCAATGCTTGTCGATCCTGCACTTCACGTTCAGCTTTACAAGCAAGATGGAATAAACGAGTGATATTAGTATACTCCTTATAGTCTAGAATGGTCTGAATCTCTCTATTTAATCCACCCAGAAAACGTGCAAGCATAGATTCATTCTCCTCAACAATACCACATCGAATCATGCCAGTTTGTAATTCCTGATAATATTCTTCTACAGAATTTTTTCCTTGTCTTAAACGCTGCAATTTTTGAAGCAATTCACGTTGATAATATGGTGGAACCCAACGCGTACGTATAGCAGTTTTCAAAGCAGCCCAAGTAGTTGGAATAGGATATAATCTACAATGTTCAGACCACCATACACATGCAAAACTAGTGAAAGCACAAACAGCAGCAGCAACTCGTCTCTCCTCAGGATATTGTAAACATGTAAATCGTTGTTCAGTTTCTAACTCCCAAGTAAGATATATATCAGGAACATATCTACCCTCAAATGGTGGAATATTCAATTTCAGTTTAGGAATATGGACATCATCTCGTACCTGAGGTGGTGGTGCAGGCCTACCATTACGAATATATACCTGAGGTCGACCTGCTGGTGGTGGTGCTGGTGGCTGCTCGTAGATCTGATTTTGATCAACCTCATCCTCATAA
>NW_021261983.1:0-1396 GCF_002162155.2 Triticum dicoccoides
ACGCTTAACTTCGGAGTTCTGATGGGATCCGGTGCTTTAGTGCTGGTATGATCGCATCCGACATGTTTCCCCGTCTTCGTCCCTTATGCTTGCCACTCCCAGGTCCGCTCCAAAGACGATTCTACATTTTCACTACCATTACAACCGTTCCCTAACAATGGATAATGTCCTATACTACTTACTCTCCCGCTCAATCACGGAGACGAGTTTTCCACGGTTTCCACCCCTCCCTCCATACCGCAGCAACACGAGTTTTTTCCACCCCTTTCAGAAAGCGCTCTTCGCGCCACAAAGCCGCCCCAAGACGCGCGAGCAATGAGCATCGAGCTTAAACATATCGCAAACGTCAAAAATAATATAACGGGATTAATATATATCGCGCACGTGCGATATGCTTGTCACAAGGCGCAAAAGATAATTATAAAAGGAATGCAACACGAGGACTTCCCAGGAGGTCACCCATCCTAGTACTACTCTCGCCCAAGCACGCTTAACTTCGGAGTTCTGATGGGATCCGGTGCTTTAGTGCTGGTATGATCGCATCCGACATGTTTCCCCGTCTTCGTCCCTTATGCTTGCCACTCCCAGGTCCGCTCCAAAGACGATTCTACATTCTCACTACCATTACAACCGTTCCCTAACAATGGATAATGTCCTATACTACTTACTCTCCCGCTCAATCACGGAGACGAGTTTTCCACGGTTTCCACCCCTCCCTCCATACCGCAGCAACACGAGTTTTTTCCACCCCTTTCAGAAAGCGCTCTTCGCGCCACAAAGCCGCCCCAAGACGCGCGAGCAATGAGCATCGAGCTTAAACATATCGCTAACGTCAAAAATAATATAACGGGATTAATATATATCGCGCACGTGCGACATGTTTGTCACAAGGCGCAAAAAATAATTATAAAAGCAATGCAACACGAGGACTTCCCAGGAGGTCACCCATCCTAGTACTACCCTCGCCCAAGCACACTTAACTTCGGAGTTCTGATGGGATCCGGTGCTTTAGTGCTGGTATGATCGCATCCGACATGTTTCCCCGTCTTCGTCCCTTATGCTTGCCACTCCCAGGTCCGCTCCAAAGACGATTCTACATTCTCACTACCATTACAACCGTTCCCTAACAATGGATAATGTCCTATACTACTTACTCTCCCGCTCAATCACGGAGACGAGTTTTCCACGGTTTCCACCCCTCCCTCCATACCGCAGCAACACGAGTTTTTTCCACCCCTTTCAGAAAGCGCTCTTCGCGCCACAAAGCCGCCCCAAGACGCGCGAGCAATGAGCATCGAGCTTAAACATATCGCAAACGTCAAAAATAATATAACGGGATTAATATATATCGCGCACGTGCGATATGTTTGTCACAAGGCGCAAAAAATAATTATAA
>NW_021261984.1:0-1562 GCF_002162155.2 Triticum dicoccoides
GCAGTACAAGGATTCCAGAGGTGGACGTGTTATCACTTGGGACGATTTCCGTCAAGATTTCCGCGCTCATCACATCCCTCAAAGTGTGGTTGAGAGTAAGCATCAGGAATTCCGCAATCTGAAGCAAGGCTCTTTGTCTGTCTATGACTACAACAAGTTGTTCCAGAAGCTCGCCCGTTTTGCCAAGCAGGATGTTCCTGATGAGAAGAGCATGATCTATCAGTTCAGGGGTGGTCTTCGTGAGGAAATTCAGCTCGCTCTTGTCCTCTTTGAGCCGTTGAGATACGATGAGTTCTACAACATGGCACTGAAGCAAGAGGCTGCTCAGATGAGGTGTGATGCTTCCAGGAAGCGTGCCAGAGATGTTACTCCGTCTTCCTCTACTCAAGTGGTCAAGCAGCAGAAGTATTGGCTTCCTCCTCCTCCGTTCCGTCAGCCGTATCAGCAGAAGAGCAAAGGTGGCAGTGGTTTCTCCCACCCACCCAACCCAGGCTTTCAGAACAAGTCTTCGTCTCAAGCGCCAAGATCGAGTGCTCCATATTACCGTCCGCTTTCAGAGGTCACGTGCAACAAGTGCCAACAGAAGGGTCACTATGCCAACAAGTGTACCAACCAGAGGCGTCTTCCTCCTCCTCCTCCTGTCAGATCGGCAAGTACAGCTGTGGTCAAGCACAATCCCAAGCATGCCAAGGTCAATATGGTGAATGCAGCTCAGGCAGAGGATTCTTCAGATGTGATCATGGGTAACCTTCCTGTTAATGATATTCCTGCAAAAGTTCTTTTTGACACTGGTGCATCGCATTGTTTCATCTCGAGACCTTTTGCTTCCAAGCATGATTTTGTTACTCAAATGTTGCCGAGACCGTTGTCTATTGACTCTCCGGCCAACCTCTTGACATCTCGAGTGTGTGTTCCGGATGTTACAATCACTTTGGGCGACTGCAAGTTTCTCTCTTCTCCGGTGGTTCTTGGCAATTCTGACATTGATCTTATTCTTGGGATGGACTGGCTCTCTAAGCATAAAGCTCAGCTTGATTGTGCAGCCAGGCAGATTCAACTGACTCATTCGTCTGAGGATGTAATTGTCTTTGCTGCTCGGGATAATACCATCCGGTTGTTTTCTCTCAATGAGAAGGGTGAATTGGATGCCATCTCTCAAATTCCTGTCGTTTGCGAATATCAAGACGTCTTTCCAGAAGAACTTCCAGGGATGCCTCCAAACCGGCCGGTTGAATTTGTTATTGAACTTGAGCCCGGTACGGAACCTGTGTGCAAACGTCCCTACAAGCTCGGCCCCGAAGAGTTGAAGGAGTTGAAGAAACAACTCGATGAGCAAGAAAGATTGGGTCTCATTCGGCCTAGTACTTCTCCGTGGGGTTGTGGTGTTCTTTTTGTGAAGAAGAAGGATGGATCGAGTCGACTTTGTGTTGATTACCGTCCAGTTAACAAGAAGACCATCAAGAACAAATACCCACTTCCCAACATCAATGAGCTGTTCGAACAACTCAAGGGTGCTCAAGTATTCTCCAAGCTTGATCTCCGTATGGGTTATCATCAGATTC
>NW_021261985.1:0-1206 GCF_002162155.2 Triticum dicoccoides
ACTGAAGATTTTGGTATTTTTGAAGACTTTCATGAAGACTTTGAAAGTGAAGAAATTGGTGTGTCCGTGAAGACTTGATATTCATGCGAGGAATATGAAGCTTGAAGACTTTCGTTTTCATAGTTTTGTTTTTCTCTTTCTCGAGTCATAGGAAACACCGTACTGTTAAAGGGGGTCAAGGAAATACTAAGGAAAAATTTCCATGTGATGCTCAACTCAAAATCCTACACCTACCAATCCCTTCGAGTGAAGCCATTGGAAATCTCATACAGTTCAGTCAATTTCTTCAGTGACAGAGACGAAGTTCTTCTGGTCTCTGAGGAATTTGTCCTGACTGAGGAGTTAGGAATTCGCCAGTGCGGATTGCCTACACAGTGAGGAACATGATAGCCCTGAGGATTTTGCTACTCAAAATTCCGACCGTTGCTGTGCTATGCGCCAGCTGTCCCAAAATATCTATCCACCTAACGGTCATATCATTGAAGGGCCTTTATGTCTTATCATGTCGGGCTGCTCCCTAGGCTATAAATAGCCGCCCCCTACAACCACTAGCTAGTTGGCTGCTCCGAGAGAAACTGACACTTGTCATTTGAGAGCAACCCATCCTCTGAGGACTTTGAGCGAAAATCATTAAGTGAGGAAAAACCAAAAACCCAAAACCCAAACACCTACAAACCCCAAGTGATTGAGCATCACTGAAGAGATTGATCCTGAGTGGATCCGATGCTTGTTACCTTTGAAGACTGTGCTTCTTCCAGATGGTTAGGCGTCATGGTCTAGAGCATCCAAGAGGAATTGTGGATCGGCGAGTGACCAAGTTTGTGAAGGTTTGGAAGTCGCCTGAAGACTTACCACGAGTGATTGGACGAGGTCTGTGTGACCTTAGTTCAAGGAGAATACGGTGAGGACTGGGTGTCGTGAGCTATGTGTTCAGGACTGGGTATCCGGGACTGTGTGTCCTCGAGTTTAAATACTCAGCCGCTCCAACCAGACGTACAACTGAGATAGCAGTTGGAACTGGTCTACCAAATCATTGTCTTCATAACTGTGCTGTGTGTTTGTTCATATCTTTGTTTGAAGACTTTGACTAAAGACTTTCTCAATTTCCTCAGTTCAATTTCTTCAGTCTGTTTGTCTTCATCCTGTGTTATCCTGTGATTACGCTTCCTGTATTTGAAAGTGCCAGTGATCGACTGGGGGGGGGGG
>NW_021261986.1:0-1608 GCF_002162155.2 Triticum dicoccoides
CTCTACTCTTTTGCACATTCTATGTGGGTGAAATGATGATACCATGCCAAGTTTCAACATTTTCAGAATTCATTTTGTAGTTATTTTCAATTTCACGGTCATTTAGCTCTCTAAACAATTAGGTAAATGACCAAAAAACAACAAATGATGTCAGAACATGTTGGAAATTGATAACGTCGCTTTGAATGCTGCATACTGAACACAAAAGAAGTCCGGAGTTCAAATAAGTTTAAAAAACATTGAAGTGCCCGTGTAACAGATGAGTTGTCGTCCGAAACCCTGATACTCCGAAAGAGTTTGTCCAGTTTGTACATGAAGTGCGTCCAGTTTTTGTCGTGACCCTCTCTACTCTTTCGCACATGCTATGCGGGTGAAATTATGATACCATGCCAAGTTTCAACATTTTCAGAGTTCATTTTGTAGTGATTTTCAATTTCACGGTCATTTAGCTCTCTAAACAATTAGGTAAATGACCGAAAAATAACAAATGATGTCAGAACATGTTGGAAATTGATGGCGTTGCTTTGAATGCTGCATACTGAACACAAAAGAAGTCCGGAGTTCAAATAAGTTTAAAAAACATTGAAGTGGCCGTGTAACAGATGAGTTCTCGTCCGAAACCCTGATACTCCGAAAGAGTTTGTCCAGTTTGTACACGAAGTGCATCCAGTTTTTGCCGTGACCCTCTCTACTCTTTCGCACATGCTATGCGGGTGAAATGATGATACCATGCCAAGTTTCAACATTTTCAGAATTCATTTTGTAGTGATTTTCAATTTCACGGTCATTTAGCTCTCTAAACAATTAGGTAAATGACCGAAAAACAACATATGATGTCAGAACATGTTGGAAATTGATGACGTCGCTTTGAATGCTGCATACTGAACACAAAAGAAGTCCGGAGTTCAAATAAGTTTAAAAAACATTGAAGTGGCCGTGTAACAGATGAGTTCTCGTCCGAAACCCTGATACTCCGAAAGAGTTTGTCCAGTTTGTACACGAAGTGCGTCCAATTTTTGCCGTGACCCTCTCTACTCTTTCTCACATGCTATGCGGGTGAAATGATGATACCATGCCAAGTTTCAACATTTTCAGAATTCATTTTGTAGTTATTTTCAATTTCACGGTCATTTAGCTCTCTAAACAATTAGGTAAATGACCGAAAAACAACAAATGATGTCAGAACATGTTGGAAATTGATGACGTTGCTTTCAATGCTGCATACTGAACACAAAAGAAGTCCGGAGTTCAAATAAGTTTAAAAAACATTGAAGTGGCCATGTAACAGATGAGTTCTCGTCCGAAACCCTGATACTCCGAAAGAGTTTGTCCAGTTTGTACACGAAGTGCCGTGACCATCTCTACTCTTTCGCACATGTTATGCGGGTGAAATGATGATACCATGCCAAGTTTCAACATTTTCAGAATTCATTTTGTAGTGATTTTCAATTTCACGGTCATTTAGCTCTCTAAACAATTAGGTAAATGACCAAAAAACAACAAATGATGTCAGATCATGTTGGAAATTGATAACGTCGCTTTGAATGCTGCATACTGAACACAAAAGAAGTCCGGAGTTCAAATAAGTTTAAAAAACATTGAAGTGCC
>NW_021261986.1:4233-5375 GCF_002162155.2 Triticum dicoccoides
GCACATGCTATGCGGGTGAAATTATGATACCATGCCAAGTTTCAACATTTTCAGAGTTCATTTTGTAGTGATTTTCAATTTCACGGTCATTTAGCTCTCTAAACAATTAGGTAAATGACCGAAAAATAACAAATGATGTTAGAACATGTTGGAAATTGATGATGTCGCTTTGAATGCTGCATACTGAACATAAAAGAAGTCCGGAGTTCAAATAAGTTTAAAAAACATTGAAGTGCCCGTGTAACAGATGAGTTCTCGTCCGAAACCTTGATACTCCGAAAGAGTTTGTCCAGTTTGTACACGAAGTGCATCCAGTTTTTGCGGTGACCCTCTCTACTCTTTTGCACATTCTATGTGGGTGAAATGATGATACCATGCCAAGTTTCAACATTTTCAGAATTCATTTTGTCGTTATTTTCAATTTCACTTTGATTTAGCTCTCTAAACAACTAGGTAAATGACCAAAAAAACAACAAATGATGTCAGAACATGTTGGAAATTGATAACGTCGCTTTGAATGCTGCATACTGAACACAAAAGAAGTCCGGAGTTCAAATAAGTTTAAAAAACATTGAAGTGCCCGTGTAACAGATGAGTTGTCGTCCGAAACCCTGATACTCCGAAAGAGTTTGTCCAGTTTGTACATGAAGTGCGTCCAGTTTTTGGCGTGACCCTCTCTACTCTTTCGCACATGATATGCGGGTGAAATTATGATACCATGCCAAGTTTCAACATTTTCAGAGTTCATTTTGTAGTGATTTTCAATTTCACGGTCATTTAGCTCTCTAAACAATTAGGTAAATGACCGAAAAATAACAAATGATGTCAGAACATGTTGGAAATTGATGACGTTGCTTTGAATGCTGCATACTGAACACAAAAGAAGTCCGGAGTTCAAATAAGTTTAAAAAACATTGAAGTGGCCGTGTAACAGATGAGTTCTCGTCCGAAACCCTGATACTCCGAAAGAGTTTGTCCAGTTTGTACACGAAGTGCATCCAGTTTTTGCCGTGACCCTCTCTACTCTTATCGCACATGCTATGCGGGTGAAATGATGATACCATGCCAAGTTTCAACATTTTCAGAATTCATTTTGTAGTGATTTTCAAATTCACGGTCATTTAGCTCTCTAAACAATTAGG
>NW_021261986.1:5385-6498 GCF_002162155.2 Triticum dicoccoides
GGGTGAAATGATGATACCATGCCAAGTTTCAACATTTTCAGAATTCATTTTGTCGTTATTTTCAATTTCACGGTCATTTAGCTCTCTAAACAACTAGGTAAATGACCAAAAAAACAACAAATGATGTCAGAACATGTTGGAAATTGATAACGTCGCTTTGAATGCTGCATACTGAACACAAAAGAAGTCCGGAGTTCAAATAAGTTTAAAAAACATTGAAGTGCCCGTGTAACAGATGAGTTGTCGTCCGAAACCCTGATACTCCGAAAGAGTTTGTCCAGTTTGTACATGAAGTGCGTCCAGTTTTTGGCGTGACCCTCTCTACTCTTTCGCACATGCTATGCGGGTGAAATTATGATACCATGCCAAGTTTCAACATTTTCAGAGTTCATTTTGTAGTGATTTTCAATTTCACGGTCATTTAGCTCTCTAAACAATTAGGTAAATGACCGAAAAATAACAAATGATGTCAGAACATGTTGGAAATTGATGACGTTGCTTTGAATGCTGCATACTGAACACAAAAGAAGTCCGGAGTTCAAATAAGTTTAAAAAACATTGAAGTGGCCGTGTAACAGATGATTTCTCGTCCGAAACCCTGATACTCCGAAAGAGTTTGTCCAGTTTGTACACGAAGTGCATCCAGTTTTTGCCGTGACCCTCTCTACTCTTTCGCACATGCTATGCGGGTGAAATGATGATACCATGCCAAGTTTCAACATTTTCAGAATTCATTTTGTAGTGATTTTCAAATTCACGGTCATTTAGCTCTCTAAACAATTAGGTAAATGACCGAAAAACAACATATGATGTCAGAACATGTTGGAAATTGATGACGTCGCTTTGAATGCTGCATACTGAACACAAAAGAAGTCCGGAGTTCAAATAAGTTTAAAAAACATTGAAGTGGCCGTGTAACAGATGAGTTCTCGTCGAAAACCCTGATACTCCGAAAGAGTTTGTCCAGTTTGTACACGAAGTGCGTCTAGTTTTTGCCGTGACCCTCTCTACTCTTTCGCACATGCTATGCGGGTGAAATTATGATACCATGCCAAGTTTCAACATTTTCAGAGTTCATTTTGTAGTGATTTTCAATTTCACGGTCATTTAGCT
>NW_021261986.1:8613-10848 GCF_002162155.2 Triticum dicoccoides
TCCAGTTTGTACACGAAGTGCATCTAGTTTTTGCGGTGACCCTCTCTACTCTTTTGCACATGCTATGCGGGTGAAATGATGATACCATGCCATGTTTCAACATCTTCAGAATTCATTTTGTAGTTATTTTCAATTTCACGGTCATTTAGCTCTCTAAACAATTAGGTAAATGACCGAAAAATAACAAATGATGTCAGAACATGTTGGAAATTGATGACGTCGCTTTCAATGCTGCATACTGAACACAAAAGAAGTCCGGAGTTCAAATAAGTTTAAAAAACATTGAAGTGGCCGTGTAACAGATGAGTTCTCGTCCAAAACCCTGATACTCCGAAAGAGTTTTTCCAGTTTGTACACGAAGTGCGTCCAGTTTTTGCCGTGGCCCTCCCTACTCTTTCGCACATGCTATGCGGGTGAAATGATGATACCATGCCAAGTTTCAACATTTTCAGAATTCATTTTGTAGTGATTTTCAATTTCACGGTCATTTAGCTCTCTAAACAATTAGGTAAATGACCAAAAAACAACAAATTATGTAAGAACACGTTGTAAATTGATGACATCGCTTTCAATGCTGCATACTGAACACAAAAGAAGTCCCGAGTTCAAATAAGTTTAAAAAACATTGAAGTGCCCGTGTAACAGATGAGTTCTTGTCCGAAACCCTGATACTTCGAAAGAGTTTGTCCAGTTTGTACACGAAGTGCGTCCAGTTTTTGTCATGACCCTCTCTACTCTTTCGCACATGCTATGCGCGTGAAATGATGATACCATGCCAAGTTTCAACATTTTGAGAATTCATTTTGTAGTGATTTTCAATTTCACGGTCATTTAGCTCTCTAAACAATTAGGTAAATAGCCGAAAAACAACAAATGATGTAAGAACATGTTGGAAATTGATGACGTCGCTTTGAATCATGCATACTGAGCACAAAAGAAGTCCGGAGTTCAAATAAGTTTAAAAAACATTGAAGTGCCCGTGTAACAGATGAGTTCTCGTCCGAATCCTTGATACTCCGAAAGAGTTTGTCCAGTTTGTACACGAAGTGCGTCCAGTTTTTGCCGTGACCCTCTCTACTCTTTCACACATGCTATGCGGGTGAAATGAAGATACCATGCCAAGTTTCAACATTTTCAGAATTCATTTTTAGTGATTTTCAATTTCACGATCATTTAGCACTCTAAACAATTAGGTACATGACCGAAAAACAACAAAGGATGTCAGAACATGTTGGAAATTGATGACGTCGCTTTGAATAATGCATACTGAACACAAAAGAAGTCCGAAGTTCAAATAAGTTTAAAAAACATTGAAGTGCCCGTGTAAGAGATGAGTTCTCGTCCGAAACCCTGATACTCCGAAAGAGTTTGTCCAGTTGGTACACGAAGTGCGTCCAATTTTTGCCGTGACCCTCTCTACTCTTTCGCACATGCTATGCGGGTGAAATGATGATACCATGCCAAGTTTCAACATTTTCAAAATTCATTTTGTAGTGATTTTCAATTTCACGGTCATTTAGCTCTCTAAACAATTAGGTAAATGACCAAAAAAGAACAAATGATGTCAGAACATGTTGGAAATTGATGACGTCGCTTTGAATGCTGCATACTCCCATGTAACAGATGAGTTCTCGTCCAAAACCCTGATGCTCCCAAAGAGTTTGTCCAGTTTGTACACGAAGTGCATCTAGTTTTTGCCGTGACCCTCTCTACTCTTTTGCACATGCTATGCGGGTGAAATGATGATACCATGCCAAGTTTCAACATTTTCAGAATTCATTTTGTAGTTGTTTTCAATTTCACGGTCATTTAGCTCTCTAAACAATTAGGTAAATGACCAAAAACAACAAATGATGTCAGAACATGTTGGAAATTGATGACGTCGCTTTGAATGCTGCATACTGAACACAAAAGAAGTCCGGAGTTGAAATAAGTTTAAAAAACATTGAAGTGGCCGTGTAACAGATGAGTTCTCGTTCGAAACCCTGATACTCCGAAAGAGTTTGTCCAGTTTGTACACGAAGTGCGTCCAGTTTTTGCCGTTACCCTCTCTACTCTTTCGCACATGCTATGCGGGTGAAATTATGATACCATGCTAAGTTTCAACATTTTCAGAGTTCATTTTGTAGTGATTTTCAATTTCATGGTCATTTAGCTCTCTAAACAATTAGGTAAATGACCGAAAAATAACAAATGATGTCAGAACATGTTGGAAATTGATGACGTCGCTTTGAA
>NW_021261986.1:11188-11978 GCF_002162155.2 Triticum dicoccoides
ATGTTGCATACTGAACACAAAAGAAGTCCGGAGTTCAAATAAGTTTAAAAAACATTGAAGTGGCCGTGTAACAGATGAGTTCTCGTCCGAAACCCTGATACTCCAAAAGAGTTTATCCAGTTTGTACACGAAGTGCATCCAGTTTTTGCCGTGACCATCTCTACTCTTTCGCACATGCTATGCGGGTGAAATGATGATACCATGCCAAGTTTCAACATTTTCATAATTCATTTTGTAGTGATTTTCAATTTCACGGTCATTTAGCTCTCTAAACAATTAGGTAAATGACCAAAAAACAACAAATGATGTCAGAACATGTTGGAAATTGGTAACATCGCTTTGAATGCTGCATACTGAACACAAAAGAAGTCCGGAGTTCAAATAAGTTTAAAAAACATTGAAGTGCCCGTGTAACAGATGAGTTGTCGTCCGAAACCCTGATACTCCGAAAGAGTTTGTGCAGTTTGTACACGAAGTGCGTCCAGTTTTTGCCGTGACCCTCTCTACTCTTTGGCACATGCTATGCGGGTGAAATTATGATACCATGCCAAGTTTCAACATTTTCAGAGTTCATTTTGTAGTGATTTTCAATTTCACGGTCATTTAGCTCTCTAAACAATTAGGTAAATGACCGAAAAATAACAAATGATGTTAGAACATGTTGGAAATTGATGATGTCGCTTTGAATGCTGCATACTGAACACAAAAGAAGTCCGGAGTTCAAATAAGTTTAAAAAACATTGAAGTGCCCGTGTAACAGATGAGTTCTCGTCCGAAACCTTGATACTCC
>NW_021261986.1:11988-13517 GCF_002162155.2 Triticum dicoccoides
CATGCTATGCGGGTGAAATTATGATACCATGCCAAGTTTCAACATTTTCAGAGTTCATTTTGTAGTGATTTTCAATTTCACGGTCATTTAGCTCTCTAAACAATTAGGTAAATGACCGAAAAATAACAAATGATGTTAGAACATGTTTGAAATTGATGATGTCGCTTTGAATGCTGCATACTGAACACAAAAGAAGTCCGGAGTTCAAATAAGTTTAAAAAACATTGAAGTGCCCGTGTAACAGATGAGTTCTCGTCCGAAACCTTGATACTCCGAAAGAGTTTGTCCAGTTTGTACACGAAGTGCATCCAGTTTTTGCGGTGACCCTCTCTACTCTTTTGCACATTCTATGCGGGTGAAATGATGATACCATGCCAAGTTTCAACATTTTCAGAATTCATTTTGTAGTTATTTTCAATTTCACGGTCATTTAGCTCTCTAAACAATTAGGTAAATGACCAAAAAACAACAAATGATGTCAGAACATGTTGGAAATTGATATAGTCGCTTTGAATGCTGCATACTGAACACAAAAGAAGTCCGGAGTTCAAATAAGTTTAAAAAACATTGAAGTGCCCGTGTAACAGATGAGTTGTCGTCCGAAACCCTGATACTCCGAAAGAGTTTGTCCAGTTTGTACATGAAGTGCGTCCAGTTTTTGCCGTGACCCTCTCTACTCTTTCGCACATGCTATGCGGGTGAAATTATGATACCATGCCAAGTTTCAACATTTTCAGAGTTCATTTTGTAGTGATTTTCAATTTCACGGTGATTTAGCTCTCTAAACAATTAGGTAAATGACCGAAAAATAACAAATGATGTCAGAACATGTTGGAAATTGATGACGTCGCTTTGAATGCTGCATACTGAACACAAAAGAAGTCCGGAGTTCAAATAAGTTTAAAAAACATTGAAGTGGCCCTGTAACAGATGAGTTCTTGTCCGAAACCCTGATACTCCGAAAGAGCTTGTCTAGTTTGTACACGAAGTGCATCCAGTTTTTGCCGTGACCCTCTCTACTCTTTCGCACATGCTATGCGGGTGAAATGATGATACCATGCCAAGTTTCAACATTTTCAGAATTCATTTTGTAGTTATTTTCAATTTCACGGTCATTTAGCTCTCTAAACAATTAGGTAAATGACCGAAAAACAACATATGATGTCAGAACATGTTGGAAATTGATGACATCGCTTTGAATGCTGCATACTGAACACAAAAGAAGTCCGGAGTTCAAATAAGTTTAAAAAACATTGAAGTGGCCGTGTAACAGATGAGTTCTCGTCCGAAACCCTGATACTCCGAAAGAGTTTGTCCAGTTTGTACACGAAGTGCGTCTAGTTTTTGCCGTGACCCTCTCTACTCTTTCGCACATGCTATGCGGGTGAAATTATGATACCATGCCAAGTTTCAACATTTTCAGAGTTCATTTTGTAGTGATTTTCAATTTCACGGTCATTTAGCTCTTTAAACAATTAGGTAAATGACCGAAAAACAACAAATGATGTCAGAACATGTTGGAAATTGAT
>NW_021261987.1:0-1757 GCF_002162155.2 Triticum dicoccoides
TCATTTTTCATATATAATTTGTCCAATTTGGAGTTACAGAATAAAAGTTATGAATTTTTGAAGTTTAAATAATATTCTGGAATTTCCTGATTAAATTTAAATCCAGAAATATAATTATTGCGCCAGCATGACGTCAGCATGACGTCAGTGGTCAACTGCGGCTGGCTGAGGTCAAACCTGACGTGTGGGGCCCACACGTCAGTGACAGGGGGGTTAAACAGGGTTAATTTAATCCTAATTACTAATTAGTGGCGCTGGGGCCCACTGTCAGTGTCAGGGGGGTAGTTAGTTTAACTGATTCGGTTAGTGCTAATCCTAATTAGCTACAGGGCTGGGCCCACCTGTCAGGGACACAGGGGGGTTCCTGCCGTGGTCAAGGTGGGTCAAACCCACCGGCGACATGACGCCGGCGAGGCCCGAGACGGCGGCGCGATGCGGGATCGCGCTACAGGGCACGGGCGAGGCCGTGCTTGGGCTCGTTGGAGAGCCCTTGCTCCCGCGCGTCGAACGGTGGTGGTGGCTGTGCCTGGGATGGTCTGTACCGTCGACGGCGAGCTCGTGAGCGGCGGCCGGAGTTCGGGTGCGGTCGGAATCGGCGTTGCAGGGCGTTTGGGGAGGCGTTGGTGCGTGCTGCGTTCTCCTAGTGAGGTGTGGAGCACGATGGTGTGCTCGGTTGGGCGCTACGGTGACCGTGGCCACGACGGCGACATCGCCGGCGGCGTCGAGCTTCGGAGCTCAAGGGGGCGGCAGCTACAGAAGGCTAGGGACGACGGGGCAAGGGGGAATCGAATCGGTGGCTCACCGCGGAGCTGTAGGGATGGTTAGCGGGCTCGGGGACGGCCGGAGTGCAGCGAATCGACGACGATGACCTCCGGTGGCCGAGGAGGGGAACGGCGACGTAGGCGGCGATGCAGGGCTTCCGGAGACCCGTGGAGCGGTGGGGAGGAAGAGGGGGTCGAGGCGGAGCTCCTGAGCTAGTCGGGGGAGCGAGGGGTGGCCGGTGACGGCTGCTATGGCGAACGGCGGCGAGGGTGGTGTTCGGCCGTGTGAGAGAGAGAGCAAGGGAGAGGAGGGAGGAGCCGAGGGAGAGTGAGAGAGAGCAGGGGGGAGGCGTGGCGTCGTCCGGGGCATCGAGCGAGGAGGGGAGGGCAGGCAGGCAGCCGAGCAGGTGGCGTGGCACGGTGGCGCGCGCGCGCGCCGGCCACACTCCCCTCCCTCTGTCGAGGACGAAGACGACAGAGGAGGGAGGCGGGCTGGGCCACCTGCTGGCTGGGCCGGCCAGCTGGCTGGGCCGCACAGTGGAGGAGCCCAGGTAAGCTCCTCCTGTTATTTATTTTCTGTTTTCTAATTTCTGACATTTGTTTTGATTTAAATAAAATATTAAATCATTTATTTACCTTATGCCAATTTTTGCAGGAGCTAGATATATTATTCCAGAGCTCCTTTATAATTGGCATAATATTTGGACATATATTAATATATATAATTAATATATCTCCAATGCAAATATTTATGCATTAATTCCAAATGCCCAAAATAAATACCTATGAGCTCTTAAAAATATTGGTTTGATTTTTATCTCTGTCCAATATTTTCTGAGAGCAACATGAGCATTTTCTTGGACCCTTTTGGAGAAATTTTTATTTGGATCATTTCAAAAATGATTCTGAGGGTTTCACAGATCCCCATTTCAAATTAAATGGAAAATTTAAACATGATGCACACACTCTGATGCATGACTAGCTAGGGTGTGACAA
>NW_021261988.1:0-970 GCF_002162155.2 Triticum dicoccoides
TGAAAGTGAATCAGAGAAATATTCCCTTCCAAAACTCGAGGGGCATCTGTTGACACGGAATTTCGCCAAAGTAAAGTATGGTGCAATAGCTATTATAAAAATATAAATTAATCCGAGTGGCAAAAATGATGAATCACCCAATGGGAAGAGCAAATGACTTTGTTTAACTTTGACCGCTTACTAGAAAATAGCAGGCGCGGAAATAAAGGAATAAGCCAAATATCAATATATAATTGTTGAGCACTTACATTGGCTTAGAATATGAAAATATCGGGTATTCACAAAGTTGGTAAAATGAATACAATCTCCATAAAAGGTTTTATTCTCGATGAAATAATAACCATGAGACGCAAGATTATAGACGGCGCTAATATCTTCACATATTAGACCGCGTGAAATGTCAACATAAAATCATCGCGGGCGACGCTTATTTCCCAAATATTAAACCATGCAATATACATGGGCATTATTTCATCACCGCTAATAAAATATCACGGCGACATAGGAAAAGAGACGCACGTCATTCCTAATGAAATATGGGTATGAGGGATATAACGCCACATAAAAAATACATTTTCCATGTATTTATATACGGCATGTCACACTAAGAAAATAATCCTCAATGTCACATTAATAGTTGATTAAGCCTAGCCCATTAAAATATGCTGGATGACGCCAAGGCCCATAGGTTAATTAGTAAAAGAAGGGGTTTAGCCCACATGAGCTAACCACATACGTAACTTGCCAGCCAAACCACACAGTTGGAGAAATTAGTGATTAAACAAATAAACAAAGAAGGAGGCAGCCCCACGCTCACACGATCTCACCCACGAACTAGAGAACGTGGGCGCGTCCCTCCGTTGATTTCCTCTGTTTCTCCCTCCTATAAATACCTCCAAAGGGCCTGCTCTTGGCGCTCTCTTTTCCCTGATCGCTCCGCTGCGCTGCCGCACACTGCTGCTCTTTTTTT
>NW_021261989.1:0-986 GCF_002162155.2 Triticum dicoccoides
TGACAACTTATGACCAGAACTCGAAACTCTAAAAGACTAGACTCTAAGACCAGCAACTAGACACGACGATGCAACCGCAAATTCAACAAAGCAAAACCCTAAAAAGATTATGCAAGGCTCAGATTGGTTCGGATATGATGAACTAACCCTAATTTTTTTGTGGCTTTTTCGTGGACTATAGGTATGAAGAACAGACTCGATCTAAACTACGAAAAACTGTAAAATCTCACCGAGCAACCTGGAAATCTGATACCACTTGATAGAGGCGGAGGTGTCCCGTCTTTCGATGAGATGGTGGATTTCGCTTTGGTGGAAGTCGACTTTGACGATCCGACTACGAACGTGCGAGGACGTCGCGCCTTAGCAATCGCTAAACCAACTCCGAGAGGTTATTGACCACGCCGGAGCACGATCAACATGACCACGAGGGTCTGTTTCCTGCGAGCAAACGAAGAACAAGCAAGAAACTAAGATTGCAATCTGGATATTGCGAATATAAGATGAAAGCTTTATTGATCAAGGTGGGGTTCTGTGACGCCTTTGTCTGGTCGTTGAACACAAACGAAGTACGCGAAGTTGCAGCTATGGCGAACTTTTAATCTAAACAAAACCCAAAGTCTAAACGATGCCCCAAGGGCTGTATATATGGAGGAAGAGGGGGGAATTTCGTGGCCCTTGGTGGAGGGGTCCGAAATCAACCCTATCTCTTGTTTCCCCACACATACGGACTCTAAAAATAGCCTATACTTATGTATTTCGAAATTACATGGGCCTGGCCCAATAATAAGGTGACGCAGCACCTAAAATAGCCTCGGGACGAAATTTATGAAGTGGCATCTTGTATATTTCGTCCAAGGCTTCATGCACCCATTATGGTGGCTTCAAAGTCCTGAAATCATCACTTGTAACTCCATTCTTGTTCCCCTTGCGCATGCCATCATCTCCATGCTTGTTCTTGCTCCAATGTTCATCCTTCTCCAAGCTAG
>NW_021261990.1:0-1704 GCF_002162155.2 Triticum dicoccoides
TGAAGTCTCACGACTGTCACGTGCTGATGACGCAGATACTTCCAGTTGCAATCCGTGGGATCATGGACGCGCACGTCCGTGAAATGCTATTTGGCCTATGCAACTTCTTCGACGTCATCTCTCGGAAGTCGATTGGCGTGAGGCAACTCAGAAGGCTACAGGAAGAGATCGTGGTGATACTATGCGAGCTTGAGATGTACTTCCCGCCCGCATTCTTCGACGTTATGGTGCATCTGCTGGTCCATATAGTGGAGGATATCATCCAACTCGGGCCGACGTTCCTGCACAGCATGATGCCGTTCGAAAGGATGAATGGTGTCATCAAAGGATACGTTCGCAACATGTCACGTCTAGAAGGAAGCATAGCCAGGGGCTTTCTGACCGAAGAGTGCATCTCCTACTGCACGAATTATCTAGGCATCGAGAACCCCGTTGGTCTGCCCGTCAACAGGCATCTCGGCAGGCTCGCTGGATGGGGTCACCGTGAGGGTCGCCGCGAAATGCATGTCGACTTCGAGGGTCAACTCGCCGACTTTGAAAGAGCAAACCTAGTCGCGCTACAACACATAGACGTGGTCGATCCTTGGGTGGTAGAGCACAAAACCTTTATTAAGAAGACGTACAATGACCGAGGCCAACAGAGGACGGGCGGAGATATACTCTAAGAGCACAACTCATGTTTCACGCGTTGGTTCAAGCAGAAGCTTCTGTCGTACCCTTTACATGAGGATTCTTCCGCGGAAGAACAACTCATATTCGCCTTGTCACAGGGCGCCGAGCACAACCTGATGACCTATGAGGCGTACGATATCAACGGCTACACATTCTACACCGAGGCCAAGGACATGAAGAGCGATGGTTATCAGAACTCCGGGGTAACGATGGAATCCTACACCGGTAACGACAAGGACAGATACTACGGAAGGATCGAGGAGATCTGGGAGCTGAGCTACGCTGGAGAGAAGGTCCCGATGTTCCGTGTCAGATGGGCCAAGAACGTCATAAAAGAAGACCGGTATTTCACCACCATGGTTATACCCGAAGCCAAATCCAAGACCGCGGGCGCAAACGTCACCGCGAAAAATGAGCCATGGGTACTGGCTTCCCAAGTGGACCAATGCTTCTTCATTACCGACCCGCCAAAGCCCAGTCGTGTTGTCGTGAGGAGAGGTAAAAGGAAGATCATCGGAATGGATGGAGTAGCCAATGAGCAAGACTTCGACAAGTACGGCGACCCGAGGATCGAACATGACGACGATGATGAAGTATCAGCATACACCACAAGAAGAAGCAGGACCACCCTACCTAAAGGACGTCCATTCCACAGAAGAACTCCATTTGCGAAAAAGAAGGGCAAGAAGATTGTGAACAGATAGCTAGCTAAGATCGATTGTATTTAAATCGTAGCCTTCATTTCTCGATTGTATTTCATGGGTACTTTTTGAACTATCATGATTTTTTTAAATTTCATGGACACTCGATCTCGATCCCCCTCCAGATCCGGTCCCCCTCGCCGCCGAGCACCCCCCAGTCCACCGGCCGCCGCCGCCAACCCCCCGCACCCTCGATTCCCCTACTCAACCGCCGCCGCCGACCCCCCGCACCCCACGCACCGTCTTATAAAAAAATAAGTATCAAACAGCTTTTTAAATGCTACTGTCTTATAAAAAAAATATTACTGTTATTATTTAAACAAGTTTGAAC
>NW_021261990.1:1714-2300 GCF_002162155.2 Triticum dicoccoides
CGAGCACCCCCCTAGTCCACCGGCCGCCGCCGCCGACCCCCCGCACCCTCGATTCCCCTACTCAACCGCCGTCGCCGATCCCCCGCACCCCGCGCACCGTCTTATAAAAAAAATAAGTATCAAACATCTTTTTAAATGCTACTGTCTTATAAAAAATATTACTGTTATTATTTAAACAAGTTTGAACATATTTAAACACAAATAAGTATCAAACAACTTTTTAAATGCTAAAAAAATTTTGTGGAGCCTGGGAGTCAAACCCAAGACCTCCTGGTGTGAGAACTGGCTGCTGACCAGTCGAGCTAGTAGAGGGGACTTGATGTGCATCAGTTCTGGTGGTACATAACCTGTTGGCTCGAGTTGAAATAAAAAAAAATACTAATGGCGCACCACGGTGAGGTGCGCCATTAGTATGGATATGCTAATGGCGCACCACGGTGAGGTGCGCCATTAGTATTGTGCCCGATCCCCCCTTCCCTCTCCCCCTTCGCCCGATCCCCCCTTCCCTCTCCCCCTCGCCAGTTCCCTCTCCATCTCGATCCGCCGCCGCCGCCGCCGCTGCCCTGACCCACTGCTCGCCCTCGCC
>NW_021261991.1:0-1062 GCF_002162155.2 Triticum dicoccoides
CTACTACCATGCATTGGGCCCTGAAATATGACCCCGCTCGACTTCTTATTCACCCTAGTCCTCTGTCCAGGAGTTGCAAGTAGTTTCTGGTGTTTGTAGTATGCTGGAGGCCGTGGACAGCGCTGACCGTAGGGGTGGGCTGTGATGCGGTAGGCACGTGGCCGGGTAAACCGGGCACCCGTTTGGTGTCACGGAACCCTGTTCACATCGTTTGGGGCTGTGAGCGAAACTCCGGCCGGATCTCCTCATGGATGGAACCCGAATAGGCGATAAACCTGGACTAGAGACTTAGGTGTTTAGGTAGGTCGTGGTCTACACCCACGTCGGCTTTCGCTTGAAGTCTGCCGAGCACATGTCGTGTGCAGACGCTAAGTGGTGGAAACATGTATGAAGAAGTACACCCCTGCAGGGTTAATATCATCTATTCGAATAGCCGTGTCCGCGGAAAAGGACTTCTAGGTTGCTTATATCAGTTCATAGACAAGTGAAAGTGGATACTCTAAAATACGCAAGATAAGCGTGAGTGCTATGGATGGCGTTCTCGTAGGGAGACGGGAGCGGATCCATAGTGGTGTATTGATATGGTGAATATGTGGACTCGTGTGCGCCACCTCAAAAGAGTCGCTTGCAGTCGTAGTTTAGGATAGCCACCTAGTCAAAGCTGGCTTGCTGCAGTTAAACCCCACCATCCCCTTGTTGAAAATGATGCATATGTAGTTAGTTCTGATGTAAGTCTTGCTGGGTACATTTGTACTCACGTTTGCCTATTTTATGTTTTTGCAGAGAGACTTCAGTCTCACTAGTAGTTCCGCGTGGACTTCGACGTTTAGCTTGTTACCTCAGCTACGATCTTGTGCCCTCGGCAGGATCTGATAGATAGTCAGGCTTCTCAGCCTTTTTCATTTATAGATGTCTGTACCCAGACATGATAGCTTCCGCTTGTGCTTTGATTTGTATGCTCTGAATGTTGGGTCATGAGACCCCTGTTTGTAATATCTCGCTCCTCGGAGCCTATTGAATAAATTACTTGAGTCGTAGAGTCATGTTGTGATGCCATGTTGT
>NW_021261992.1:0-1238 GCF_002162155.2 Triticum dicoccoides
ACAAGATGCCACTTCATAAATTTCGTCCCGAGGCTATTTTAGGTGCTGCGTCACCTTATTATTGGGCCAGGCCCATGTAATTTCGAAATACATAAGTATAGGCTATTTTTAGAGTCCGTATGTGTGGGGAAACAAGAGATAGGGTTGATTTCGGACCCCTCCACCAAGGGCCACGAAATTCCCCCCTCTTCCTCCATATATACAGCCCTTAGGGCATCGTTTAGACTTTGGGTTTTGTTTAGATTAAAAGTTCGCCATAGCTGCAACTTCGCGTACTTCGTTTGTGTTCAACGACCAGACAAAGGCGTCACAGAACCCCACCTTGATCAATAAAGCTTTCATCTTATATTCGCAATATCCAGATTGCAATCTTAGTTTCTTGCTTGTTCTTCGGTTGCTCGCAGGAAACAGACCCTCGTGGTCAGGTTGATCGTGCTCCGGCGTCGTCAATAACCTCTCGGAGTTGGTTTAGCGATTGCTAAGGCGCGACGTCCTCGCACGTTCGTAGTCGGATCGTCAAAGTCGACTTCCACCAAAGCGAAATCCACCATCTCATCGAAAGACGGGACACCTTTGCCTCTATCATTAGTTCGCCCCAATGCTTGTCGATCCTGCACTTCACGTTCAGCTTTACAAGCAAGATGGAATAAACGAGTGATATTAGTATACTCCTTATAGTCTAGAATGGTCTGAATCTCTCTATTTAATCCACCCAGAAAACGTGCAAGCATAGCTTCATTCTCCTCAACAATACCACATCTAATCATGCCAGTTTGTAATTCCTGATAATATTCTTCTACAGAATTTTTCCCTTGTCTTAAACGCTGCAATTTTTGAAGCAATTCACGTTGATAATATGGTGGAACCCAACGCGTACGCATAGCAGTTTTCAAAGCAGCCCAAGTAGTTGGAATAGGATATAATCTACAATGTTCAGACCACCATACACATGCAAAACTAGTGAAAGCACAAACGGCAGCAGCAACTCGTCTCTCCTCAGGATATTGTAAACATATAAATCGTTGTTCAGTTTCTAACTCCCAAGTAAGATATATATCAGGAACATATCTACCCTCAAATGGTGGAATATTCAATTTCAGTTTAGGAATATGGACATCATCTCGTACCTGAGGTGGTGGTGCAGGCCTACCATTACGAATATATACCTGAGGTCGACCTGCTGGTGGTGGTACAGGTGGCTGCACGTAGTGTTGATTTTGATCAACCTCATCCTCATA
>NW_021261993.1:0-2119 GCF_002162155.2 Triticum dicoccoides
CCCTGCCTCGCATTCGACCCGGGGAGGCCTCCTTCCTCATCTCCGGCAACTCCGGCCGCCGCCATCGCCCCGGCCAATCCGGCACCTCCAGTACCTCCCCCTCTCCGTTCTCTTCGCCAGGAACTTCCTCATCCTCCCATGAACCTTTCCCACTACTTGATTTTGATCGGGAACCATCGCCGCCACAATGTCACTTCGCCACCGAAGCTTTCCTCCGCCGCGGAGCTCGCCGCCGGCAGCTCCCTCCACCTCCAGCTACCCTGCGACCACCGGGAGGACCGCACTGGAGTGGCGGATCCATCCCCGCCCTCAGGGCCCCGCGAGGAGCCGCCAGTCGCCGGCGACAATCGCCGGAGCTCCGCCTCCGCTCGGGACAGAGGAAGGAGAGGGAAAGAGACTAGTCAAACCTGACTAGTGGGCCCCTTGGACCCACTGTCAGCGACCCCGTGCCTGTCCACGTGGGATTAAGTGAAGACGTAATCCGCCTAGTACGTTTTCCCCGCTCCGAAAGCGTATTCCCCTCCGAAACGTTTTCTTTTCTGTTTTAATTTAAATAACAGATTTGACCAGAACTTTGACTGGCTATAACTTTTTAAATATAACTCCAAATGAATTAATTATTTTTCCTACATCTCTCAAATATTGTCTAGTTTATTTTAAGATTTATTTTAATATTTTCCAAACAACTTTTTTGTACTGTTTTTTGAAATAGGTGTTATTTGCATATTATTGAAAATAGGATTTTTGGGAGAGAAAGAAGCTTTCAAAAATTTTGGAGAGCACCCCCCACCTCTCCACACCATGAAGGCAAGCATTCTGAACCCTGGCATAATGTTTTTGGTGTGTTATTTGACACGTTTATAACACCACCTTACTTCGGAGGACTTGTTATTTCATGTGACATGATCATTTGCATGGAAGCATATCAGTGATTTCCTTGCTGTTGGAAATGAATATTATTGTGATGGTAATCCTCCTCATGTGCCTTGCATGCATGCCGGAAAGGAATCCGGGAAAGCCTCGGCCTTGGGTAGGCGTGAGCTTGTCGCCGGTCCCGTCAGGACGGTTATGTCCAGCATGGCATGGTAAGGTACATTGAGTGGTGATTTCTTCGGTTGGAATATATTTGTTATACATGTCATGCAGGGAACTCATAAGCCTCCTGAGTCGGCCATAGATCGAGTCTTGTTCCGGTAACCCCCATACTTGTTTTCGTACTGCCACTGGTCCCTACCGTAGGTGGGGTATGGTTCAGTAAGTTGTTAACCCTTGTCTTGGCACACACCGTACAGAGAGGCCATGGTGGAAGATACCGGTTGTAGCCGGTAGGCATGCCACCTGGTCCGGGGGCATGGGTGTATCCGGTTGGGACCGAGAGGGGGGCACCCCTTAGAGCGCGCGATAGAAATTTGATCCCATGCTACGCGAGGTTGTAGCCTCCCCACTTAGAGTTTTGCTTAACAGGTGTCATGGGTGATTCCAGACACGAGTGAAAGCTGGTGTGTGCCAAGTCAGGTGTGTTTCAATTAAAAGACCGTAGACGGAATTAGTCCGATGGACTAAAGGAATCCGTTACTCGTGGGTAAAGAGTACACTCTCTACAGAGATATTAAACCTATTCGAATAGCCGTGTCCATGGTTAAGGATTACAGTCTGGGATGGGTCAGGTATCGGTCTTAGTGTCGGTCTTCAGAGGTGAAACGGTTAACCAGAAATAGAATTACTACTCGTGACTTGTGATATCTATGATTATTATTATTGTTGACTAACCCGTGATATTATTGTTATTACCGAGTATCTCTGGGATGGTTCTACCTCCGGGATATTCATTATGATTATTTCTTTTAAAGCCCTTTATGTGGTGTCGTTCAGACGCCCGACTGTGGCATTTATTTTAAAGCCCTTTATGTGGTGTCGCTCAGACGCCCGACTATGGCATTTCTTTTAAAGCCCTTTATGTGGTGTCGCTCAGACGCCCGACTGTGGCATTTCTTTTAAAGCCCTTTATGTGGTGTCGCTCAGACGCCCGACTATGGCATTTCTTTTAAAGCCCTTTATGTGGTGTCGCTCAGACGCCCGACTGTGGCATTTCTTTTAAAGCCCTTTATGTGGTGTCGCT